>NC_133578.1:62234363-62534363 GCF_964106895.1 Numenius arquata
ATTTTCACTTCTTAAAGTTACCTTTTGACATTTAGATAAGAAAAACTCTAAATCTGAAACCAATATGAAGACGTGGTTGTCCAGTTTCACCTAGAACTCTGAAATTGCTATGACATTGATAACAGTAATTAATTAATTTGCTGTCATTTTAATTTCATGGTATCAGTGGTACTTATTAGCAAATCTTTGACACCCTGCTTAAAACAAAATGCCATACTGTGATAGGAAAAAGAAAATTAGGACAAGGAAATGTGGAGAATGGAAAGCAACAAAAAAGGAGACTCCTGGAAACAGCAAAAAAATCAACAGTGGAACAGTAATGATCACAACATAGATTGCACTGCAGAGGGAAACTAGCTAAGGCAGCACCCTCTCTGCTGGATTTTCTGGATCCCCTACTGATGTCTGTCTTAAGTCCAACAGCCTAGAGGGAACTACTGCACCTCACTAAGAGCTGAGCATATCCATGTGCGGCTGAGCACTTAAAGGTGAATCTGAACACTGCAACCATCAAGTCTTATGTTTCTAGCCTCTGGACACAGTCAATTGTAGGAACACTAACAGGATTAACAACAGTTAAAAGTATAGATGAAGAAACATCTTGATTTTGTGGATGCTGTCATTTGTCTGCTGTATTCTGCCTGAGCCAATAGGCACATCATTAACGAGGTACTCATTTTGGGTTTGGTTTTAGCTTCAGTGTTTTCACTGGTTCATCTCTCTTCTTAGTTACGACTATAAAAGAGAAACCATAATATGTTAATTTGCTGATGAAACAGATAGTTCATGTAAGATTAAAGTATATTGGAGCAGAGGGTTAATTTTGATGAATAAAATAGGATAACTGGAGAATAAATGAGGTATTTCTGCAATTTTTTTTACCTAAAGCGTTTCTCTCTGTCAGAGCTAGTTTCCCCAGAATATGCGCACACACACTGAGAAAATACAGAGAAGGTTTGCTGTAGTCACTCAGAATTTGTTAAAATAGAGTTCATTGCTAAATGTAGCAAGTGGCACAGAACACTGGGGCCATCTGGGGTCACGATAGCCAATGTTACCAGTACAGATACTAAGTGAAAACTGTGATTCAGCATCTCTTGTGAAAGCAGGTCTTAATCCTTGCATAATCAGTCTTCTGCTCTTCGATATGGCTCTGGGGTTGGGGAAGGCTGTGTTCTGACTCTGCCCAGCAAGGCTGTGTCTGCAGTTTCTCACAGTGAGGGCAACCTCACTGCAGCTCCCCACCCCTGTCCTCACTGTGGTCCCTTGAGTGGTCCCCACAGTTATGTCACTGATGCAGCTCTACTACTTCTCCAAAAAGCTCCTGAGGTCCCCCTGACCGCTCTCTTTCAGTTGGCACTTAAAGCCTGACCTCTGTGCACTGTAATCATCTAATGACTCCACATGGGTGACCTACCTTTCACTGCCCTTCAGCATCCACACTGGTCTTGCTGCATCAGCTTAATTAGACGAACTTGTACTCATGAAACTGGGTGAGAGAGGTGCAGGAAACTCAGCAGAGGTCACACCAAGGGTGTTACAAGAAGAGGTGACAGCCATGGCCTACAGCCACATTAGGCAGCATCTCAATTGACTCAAGTTCACCTCTTTTCCATATCACAGGGACACTCAGGATCCCATGTTGGCTATCAATACCTGGTATGTCTCAGAGATTCTCCCACATACTAGGAACATGGCCAAACTGCTAATGGCTGCCACTGACAACATCTTGTACATTTTTTCCTCTTTCCATCCCTTCATCTTCCATCCCCCTCATGCAATCACAAAACCCCTTTTCCTCTAGATAAGGGATGATCGACAGCAGACGATGAGTTTCAGGATATGCATAACCATCTTCACCAGTGACAAGCTGGCACTGGCTCAGAAAAGGAGCATTCTTGTTTCTGTATTTCCCTACCCTGCTCTCTGTCCTCACTTCAAACAATGGCCAACATCTTACAGGAAATGGTTATTCCAGATTCATGGTACAGAGGTTCGGTTTTGTCAAGTCCTGTTGCTACCAGTATGGAGACATGCATATTCATGGTCATATTTTGGTGCTGAGCTCCATGCTAGTTACCATTGTTATTCTGATAATTACACTGGTAATGCAAAACTTATAGGTCAGCTCAGGCTACTACTGTCATAGAGCTCATGCAAGGCCATCTGCTGGCTGGTCTATTCAACATGTTTACTACTGGTAATGTCTCAGACGTGCTGACAGCATTGAGAAGTAATGGTTTGCCCAGCTGGGCTAAGGCCACTGGTGACACACACATTTTAATTCAGTCGCATTTTGGTCCAGTTCTTTACAGTACCTCACAAATGTGTCACCTGGGAATGACCTGTCTTTTTAAGAGAGGTATGTCTCAAGTTCAGTAGATGGTTTCCTGCACCAGGGGCAGAACATATGAGGGCACACTTGCAACCTGTTGAGGAATTAGTATGGCCTCTTTCAGAGAATGCTGAGTCAGGAGACTAGACCCTCATTGTGAAACCAAAAACTAATTTGCTCTTAGCTGACATCAATCACTATTGACATATACAGTATAAATAAAATTTATTGCCCTCAAAGAAGAGGGCCAGTTGGCTTAAAGTGAAGCTAGAAAGCCACTCCTCATCTACTAGCACTCAAGGGACTGTCTGCCACATTGAAAGATTAAAAGAACAAGAAATAATCCAAATGAAGAATTACATACAAACTGTCCCTCCTTCTGGGACAAATCGTATTAGTCAGATTCCAAAGTTAGAAGTAATTTCCATAAAGGCCACCCTTGACTAACTGAATAGCCTTTTCACACCACATGTGAAAACTGTATAAACTGTAATAAGCTGATCAAGACATTAACTTTTTACAGACGTCTCCAAGTTTGCCAAACTAGGCTTTTTTTTTTTTTTAAAAAAAAAAAAAGTCTCCATTTGCTGTTTTCTCCTGAACTCCTCATTTATGTGTATAGTGGCAATTGCACTTAGTAAGGATCAATGAAAACTTTGCCATTGGGTATTGTCTTAATCAAGAAAAAAATAATTAGAATAAGTAGATGCAACAGTTCCCTCTTTTGTGCAAGACAAATTTGTTGGTTCTATGGCACTGTTATTAAGACTGGGGGGTCCATGTAAGGCAGCAGTTTGACACCTCACTGTGGCACACATCTTCTGGAGTATGAGCAGCAGGGGCTGAGCTCATGGGACTGAGAGAAGTGTGGGAATGTTGCAGTTGGTTTCAAACCTTGTAAAATAATTAAAGTTCCACCACGTTTCCCTTTCGGTCTCAGTATTACATTTCCAAAGTGGAAACACCCACACAACTGTCAGTAGGACTAATGTTTCTTAGACACTTTTGACAATTCCTGCCAGAGAGATTGAGCATCTAAGAGTACAGTATCTACAGTTAATGCTCTAGATCCCATATTGTTCTGGTTTTTCTTTATACCAAACCCAAGATCTTCTCTAACTCTGTTTTTCTTTGTTCACTGTCAAACTTCTATTTGCTTTGTCCCTTCTATTTCTTTTCTGCCACAGATGTCCTGGGGGGTGGGGTGGTGATTGCCGTTTGTTGCACTCTTCAACAAAAGTGTCACGAGTAAGGACATTCTCCTGCTTTCTTCTAAGCAGAGTGCATCAGTTCCAGGGCACATCAGCCTTCCCTAGGCCTGTACTACTGCATTACATCTTACTCACTTGATTCACTCTCTTCCACCTCCATAAGTATTTGAGGCAGACCTCCTGCCTTTGAGAAGAGGAAAAACACAAATATAAACAACACAGCACTGATTTCTTTTATCTTTCTCATGTGCATCTTCCTCCTCGCATTGGTTAAGTGGTTACATGACACTGTTTATCTCTGTTCTGCCACAGATAACAGAGTGCCCTAGTTCCCTCAGTGCTTTCCACGAAGAATCCCCCTTCCAGCTTCCACTGGCCATCTGTCCTCTAATACCTGCTCCTACTTCACATGGAAAGGATTATTTTCAACAGCAATTTATCATACTGTTTATCTCTGTCTCTCTTCAGAGAACTGATGGCTGAATCATCCTTTACACTGGGGATAAAAATAATTATGGAAGGGCTAGGAAGCTCCATGAGTTTCAACTTGCAGAGTTTCTGTTGGGTTTGCCCATCAAGGGGCGGGGGAGGGAGGACAGGGTGTGGTTTTACCCGTAAGCTAAAAATACAAAAGGCAAACAGTGGTTCCAATAAGTGTAAACTACACATTGTACCCAGTGTTATTATTCTGTATTGGTTTACAACCTGCCTTTCATGAGGACATGATAGCGATGACTTCACTTCACCCATCACTAATACCGTGGGAATTGGTAACCATTTTACTGATGGCAAAGATAATTTGGGTCCAGGCAGAAAAGAGAAATGACTTATCCAGCCAAAAAGAATGGGGTTCCTTCTACTTCAGGACAAGATTAAAGCCTGGAAATGGAATCAAATCTTTGTGGTCAGGGAGAATCTGGACACAGCCATGACTGAAAGGCAAAGAAGCAGACAGCATGACCCAGCAGGTGCCAACCAGCCTGCTGGCTTAGGCTGGGCTGCAGACTTGGCAAGAACATCAAGGGCTCAGGAGTAGGAGGAAGACAAAAGTCCAAACCTGGGGTGGGAGCTGTCAGAAGGAGTCTGAGAATCTCTCTAAGGGTGGGAGAGGAGGCTGAGGTGGAGAGACTGCCTTGGGGTGGAGACTGCCACTGTGGGAGATATGTCCGTTTAGGGAATGTACTATTCTGCAGTTTCCAAGAATTAAGGAGGGTATTTTGAACTTGGACAATTAGTCCTTGGGAATGTGTGTTTCACTGATGTTAATTCCGTTGCTTGGTTTTTACAGATAGAGAACAAATTTTTACCTCAATTTGTTTTTAATAGTGTTATGTAAAAGTCTTTGAGGACTGGAACAACATAGTACTCTAAGAAACAGAAAATATCCAATTGGATTCGAATTATCAAAAATTAAAAAAAAAAACCCAACCTCACAATTATATTTTTAAGAACACTGCTATATTGCATAATTTGTTAGAAATTGCTGATATCAACTTTCAGTCCCATACTTCCCTTGTATTGAGTTTTTCTGAAACATGTTATTTTATAGATCTAAAAAAGTAGCAGGGAAAACAAAAGTAGTATGTTGTTTTACATGTTCCTTCTGTAAGGAACCTTATAATTAAACTGAACAAATAGTCCCATTGTGACAGACCTAAACAATTTTTTTTCAATATTAATTTCTGTCTCCTCAATTAGTCCAGACTGTCATCAAGATGATCTTTTCTACCTGGTCCTCTGACTATGTCATCTCCCTTTTTATATTCTCTGAGTCACTTAACTTAATCTCTTATTAGTTTCATCTCATGTTCATTTTTTTCTTGTGATTGTTTTTAAGGTTATAAGCTACACAGTCTCTGCTTATGCTCTGAACTAATTCCTTTTCACACTTATTCATTACAAGCTTCCCTGCGCTGCTGATGGTTCCAGCTTTTATCTCAAAATCCCCTTCTCTTCTCACAAATGCTTCCATCATTTCTTCCACTCAACACCTAGGCTGAAAGAGCTCTCACAATACAACTTTGTCAGCCTTCCTCCTTTTGCTTGTTCAAATTGCTCCAAAATTCCAATTTCTACATAATGACATACAAAGAGCAATATTTTCACAATTAAAAAAGAGTAAGTCTTATGTCACTAGGCCATATAAAACAGTGACCACATGATTACACGCAGTATGAATTCGTGACTGTTGCTACCTCTTTCCTGTCTTATAGTGCAGCCATATTAGATATTCAAGCCCAGCGTACAGATCGTAACATCTTCAATGCAAATACGAATGATTGAATTTCCAGAATGCTTTTAGATTGGTACAGGACAAACAACAGTAATAGTGCATTGTATGCAAATATTTTATGTAAACTGATCATTTTAAATCTAACAATAATTTGTTGTCAATGATGCTGACAGCAAAATCAGTAGATAAATCAAAACCCTGCCCTACAATGTCCTCATGTTTTGGAAAATATGTTTTTTAAATTAACAAATGCAAGTTAAAAAAAAATGAAGTGATTGGAAAAAGTTATGTTTATAATCATCTGCCTATTCAGATGTATTAAGTAGGTCAAGTGTGCCCTTTTTACATAGGTTTTGAAAGCCACATGCTGTTAGAGGACAAAACAAATGAGTAAGATGCAGCCCCCTGAGTCCTTTATAACACTATGTGAAAATAGAAGCCATCTGCAAAAAAAAAATTTAAAAAATCAGAAAGTAAATAAGAAGCCAATTCAACAAAAAGTTTTTAAAAGAAATGGAGCTTCAGAGAGACTTAGGATGTTGATATACTAAAAAAAAAAAAAAAAAAGGAAAAAAAAAAAAGAAAATAAATATGGTAATACAATAGGCTCCAAAGTTTCCTGGGGATAGAAAGGCAAATGGTACAACAATTTTGACATGTTGTGTGCACAGCCAAATAGATGGGGTATCCATACAAGGAAGACTGCAAATAAATAATAGTTGCTCTTTGTAGAATTTTAAAATATACATTCTATAACAGGATTCTTTAAAGCTCTGAAAAAAACACTTTTTACTAAAGGATTAGTAAAAGGTTTTTTTTACTAACAAAATAACTTTTTACTAAATGTTATGAGTAAATTCCAGGCTCCATGGAAGTCAGTATTTATAAGTTTAAAAAATATTTTTTCTAATTCTTATCAAATTGTATACCAGTCTATTAATATTGGGATTGTGTTGTATTTCTGTTTTCTGAATGTTGTATGTTTTGGTGTTCACAGTGTATTGTTCAAAACAGAAGATGGAATTCAAGTGCTAATTTGAGGATATATACTACCTTTATATTCAAAACTGTGAAAAAATTTTTGCACGTACTCTGCCAGTATTTTTGCAAATTGTTGAAAGATAAAATGTATGTAGGATACGTCAGCCGATGGTTGTGGTTTCAACAAAATGTTTTATAAAAGTGTTCTTTTTTCCAAATAAAATGTGTTTCAGATTTTAGTTATGGAAAAATAATAGATATGATATATGGCACCTATTTTTAGCTGTGCTTACATTTGTTCCAGAACGTTTTTCATAAAAAGGTATATAGTTCTGATTCTATTGTTCTTTTCTGCTGTTGTAAATGGATACTATAAGAATTTTAGCAAGTTTTATATGTTTCTTGTAGAACAGCCTTTCTTGATGACCTTCTTAAGCAGCTTTTCTAAAAGAGATGTAATGGAAAAAATAGCTTCATCTTCGGAAAAACAGAGAAATAGCTCAAAACATCATAGTCATCACTATAAAAATGGTCAGAACATCCATCTTATGCCAGAACTGTCCCTAAATAAAATAAAATAAAATACATTAAAAATAAAAACAATATGTAAATAGAATTTAAATATAGGATGAAGAAAAATGCAAACATTACCAATACTCTGATACCACAAAAAATAATTAAGATATTTCTTTTGTATTAAGCTTTTTTTCTACATAAGAAGTTGAAAAATGAAGTAAATAACTTTATTATTTTCACTGAAAAGCATAAAGCAAAAAGGATTAATCTTAAATCTTGGAGTGAGGTCTGAACTGACCAGTTTAAGCTAATGTTTTAATGTTTTAATCAGAATAGTAAAGCTCTGCTGAAGATCCTGCTAAAGAAAGGATTTCCCATAAAAGAACCAGACATAATAAAAGAAAATTACTTTAAATTACCCTGATCTTCCCTCTGACTCATTCTGAGATGCTTTCTAACAAGCCAGGACAAATCTGAAAGAAAACCCAAATAAATATTTGTTGTCAGATTTAATATCTAGTAGATATTATTTCTAAAGAAACCAATTTATTTAAGTACCCTAGATTCCAATGTAATTCTCTGAAGAAGACGTGTTAAAGGCAAGTGGATGTAAAGGTAATGGTGTAAAATAAAATTAAGCAAGAAGAAATTAATAAGAAGAATTAGAGGGTCACTTTAAGAACTGGACCATTGAAATACCTTAGTGACTGCTAAGAATGGTAATCCCATTGACTAAGAAAGGAACTAATCTTCTGAAATTAATAATTTCTCTTAAAAAAGAGAATATCTGCCTTGCTGATAAACACTAAAACTTGTAAGCTACCAGTTGTCCTTTAGACTTGCGTTTTTAAACAAGTCGTTATTAACAGTGGGTACCACTAAAATACCTCACTGAATTTGTTAACCATACCCCGAGAATCAAAATTAAAGTTTCTTAAAATATGTAAGTTGTCAGAAGTTGAGACCATATGAATATGAAAATGAATATGAATATGAAAATCTAACCCTGTGGATACAAGCTAGTGCTGGGATGTAAATATCCTGCTTTTATACTGAAGTAAAACATGATACTAAAAAGAAAAGACCCAGTTCTTGATTTTGTTTATTTAGCTTTTTAGATATATTTTACAATGAGACTTTCAGGCAATCACTTTTGCTTTACTGCTGAGATAAAATACATAAATTAGATGCCTGAGGAAAGCAGCAATGTTATTTTTTTGACGGAAGCATGCCAAATTTGGAAAAACATCCCAAAACGCCTGGCGTTTCCCCTTAAATATTTCAACAGCAAATACCTCTCAACGTTAGCATTAACGAGATGAGCTTAACAGCTGAGACTAGCATATTACCCAGTCATTAGATTCTTTTTGTACCTGAGACAGTGAGAGAGACATGGGAACACATCTTGGGAAAAAAAAATTGATTCAGGAATGAGACACAGAGTATGGCTAAAAGGCTCTGTTAAAATCACCCCTTACAATTCTCAGCCTTTCACAGAGCCTTCAAGGGAAACCTATTATACACATAGTTTAATTGGCTAAGGAGAGTGTTAGGCTATTGGGCCAGTACAGATTTACTATAATAAACAGTGTGCTTAAAGAGGTCAGCTCACCCAGTGATGTCTTGAGAGGAGATACTGACTCTGCATTTTTAAGAAGTCATTTATTTGTAGGGAAGCTGATTAAACCATCCAGGCATTGTATGCCCTCTGCCTCTGGGAAGGATGGCAATAGATTTTTAATAAATGCATAATATTTACTGAGCTGTATAAATATTCAGAAGCTAAGGTGTTTAAATTCTGATTATCTTTTGTAACTGCTTACCAGCCCCAGAGTTTTAAGGTTTGTCAGCAGTTCTTATTTGCTGGGTTGGTAAAGCATAACACTAAATTTAAAGAAATCCCTCCAACTTTTATTAGTCTATAATGATATTTTTTGAACTATCAACTAGAGGCGCATGGCCATTTGCACACAGAATTCACTTATATAGAGATTAATACACTGATTGATATGATTATTAATGATTAGTCTACAACCCAGCAGAAAATTCCTTTGCAGTGCACCAATTTTTCCCGAAATATGGGTAGCAGGCTGTAGTATGCATGGTGACAGCAGGAGCAGGACTGTAGGAAGACTGTCCACCTACTATAATGTGTGGTCCTCTCAAGGGCAAACAAATGTAGTTGTGCTGTTCTCCTGTGTTCCTGCTGGACCTCATTTCTGCTTCAGCATCTTGGTCCCTTTAAGCCTCTGTTTTGTCTATATTCCTAAAATTAATCTTTTGGCCATGAGACTGGAGGTTGCAATTCATTTCCCGATGATGTCCAGGAGAAAGCAAGCAAAGCTGGGGCTGGGACTGGACTTCTGAGAAAAATTTGCCATTGGGTGAAACCCATTGCCCTTCCACAAGGATGGGAAAATATCTCTGCAGCATCCACCACAGCTGTGCAACCAAGAACACAGCCGGGAAAGGAGGACACTGAACCACCACTGCAGCGACTGCTTGTGTTTCGTGCAAGGGTTGACTCAGGAGTTCCACAGCATGGAGCCTCCGGTGCCAGCCTGCCCGGTGGGCACGAGGAGGTGACCCCCACTGCTGGGGCTGTGGTCAGCTCAGGGATTCTAAGCATGGCACGGCAGCATTCATTTAAGCACTAAGGGAGCATAACTGATGAAAATGTGGCAATTAGGCTCTTTAGGCACTGCAGGATTAAGGAGCAACTGGCAAGGAAATTGGAGGTTCTGCCTTTTGGAGGTAGACATTGCAGTGAGGGGTCGAAATGATTTTGTGGTTCTAGCCCTTGGGGCCTGTCTAAAGTTGCTGTTCTATTAATTATGCAGTTTTTTACAGGTATACAGAAGATGAGAGAGTTTGGCATTTTCTTGCCTGCCCTGCCAGCATTTATTCTTTGACAAGACCAGCCTTGTGTAAACAGTCTGAGCCCAATGGTATTTGCTTAACATTTTAATTGGGAAATATTTTAAAGGGAAGGAGCTCGAGGTGTCCTTTGTTTTCTGCCTGGTGGTTTCCCATGTTTCTCATGAAAGGGAACAGACTCAGCTCTTTGTCTATTCTCTGTTTTCTTCTTGCGCTAACATATTAATAAGACATCAGAAGGCACTTAGCTATTTGTAACAATCCACCATATAGCCATCTTTGTGGTAAGAGCAGGCCTGCTGTCTCTTGCTCTAATCATGCCATAACTGTGAAAGGCATTGCTAAAGCAGACTGTTATATTACCTACAAATCTGTCATTTTCTTAAGAGCCAGGAATAACTGTGTACATTTATCTTTCCATTTTCGGGAAAACAGTGAGAAATATGTGTTCCATCACAACAAAACCAAGAGTAACTCCAGCTTTTTTTTTTTTTTTAATACATGATTTTAATCTCAAAGTTGGTGTTTAGACATTTGCAAGGGACATCCTCAGGTGGAACTGTTATTTTTCTGGATTGCTGTTGTTGCTAAGGCAGACAGACGTGCTGCTTGTTGAGAGCAGCGTTTCAATAAGGGCACTTGGTCCCTCCGGGAGCTGCTTGGCACGTTCAGAGCAACGATCCCAACTTCCCATCCAGCCACGCATAGCTCCGCTTTTGCTGGCTGGACCATGGGAGAAGCTCCCTTCCGGCACACCATGTCCTAGCTGTTGGCTACCGCAGGGACAGGGGCTTGAATCTCAGCTGTGTGAGCGCGGTGTCTCCACCATGCAGCAAGCGGGTGGACACCACTAATTGGACAATTCCACTGCCGAGCAGGGCTGCCAGCTGGCAGCCACAACACCTCCCCGCGTTAGCATTACATGCTGTAAGGTTAATTCCCCCAGCGCTGAGCAGGTGTTTTGTAGAAGGCTCAGTTGGGATTTCCTAAGAGCTCAGCAAATCTGCGCTTGAAGTGAGAGTTACAAACACTGGGATCATTGCTTGGGTCTGCAGGAAAGGAGCTGTTTTTACTTTCTCACGCTCAGCCTTCTTTGAAGGGGCTGCAAAAACTGCGGTCAGATTCTGCCTCATTCGACCTGGTATGCAAGAGCAGCAAAGACATGGCCTCCTGCTAATCGTACAATTGCAAATGGGTCTTTTCTTTATCTTAAGCAGAACAATTATATTCCACAGATATCTTTATTGCCTCTGATAAGAAAGATTATGTTTTCATGTACAGTGTGTTGCAAGTGTTTTATGATATGCAGGGTTTTACAAAGCACTCAGAGCAAAAACCTGTGGGGAAAAAAAATCCTCAGCAGATGTAAATCAATGTAGTTGCACCAAGATCAGCTTAGAATCTATCCCTCTATATCTTTATAACTCAATCTCTCAGTATCTTTATAGCTCACTGTACTTCCATAAAGGGCAAACACACTGAAATAAATACGTATCTTTGACTTCCAAAAGATAATTACTAATTTTCATAAGAAATTCTCTGTAAGCTAAAAATTCAGCTGAAGTTAAATATGAATTTTAAAGCAAAAACTGAAGAATTACTGGAGATATTTTTCAGCTATTATTATATTACTTTACTTCAGGAACTTTTGTTTAACAGCTTGGATCAGAACTGCATGGAAGATTTTTCAAGTTCAGAAAGGGTTTTCCTAAACTTCTTGTCTTTTGATTTGTGGCAGGAAATTTAGAGCTAGTTCATTAACATTTTTGTTGCTCTGTGGAGGGCATCAGAAGTGTGTTTTGCCCATCTAGCCAGTATGTTAAGGAGTTGAGGACTTGCTAGAAACCCATGTACCTTCTATAAGAATTCTTTATTAAAGAATTTCACTAATTTGCATCCAAAGCTTTTTATCCCAGTAAATTTTACAGTTCCAAATCCTGATCCTCCGGTGCCTTGCATTTTCAATCATATGTTAAATTTTAGCTAAGTGTATGCAAAAATAGTGCACAAGTTACTCATGCTAGTGTAAACAGAGGACTATATTTTACATCCTCATGTGTTTGACTCTTACAAATGCTAATGAATGGATGTGAAGAAGATGTGAAGCAATGAAGAATCAGAACTCTTACTTCTGATATTCCGCTTTCTCCAACATGACTGTAACACCAAGTTTTGAAATCTCTCATACAGCCAGGCAGAGGAAAACCAACTTCATAACTCAGCAACAGAAACTACATGAAGGCCCTTTTGAAAGTCAAAGAGTTTTAACTTAGCATGTGCTTAAATGTTGTGTTTAAAACTAAATACATTCTTGAAGGCATCACTGAATCCATAGTCAGGAAATAATGAGACACAATTATTAAAATGGAAACCTCTCTTTCTATTTTAAATAATTTTGTTTCATCGTTTCTTAAGTATGGTTTCACTGACGCACTTGAAAAGCAGTTAACTTTTAGAGGTGTCTACTGGAAAGACATATGGAAACTCCCAAATGTTTTTTTCTCACATGTTTAAATAGTAATTGTCTTTCCATTTAACACCAAAACCTTTCATTCTGCTGCACGCTGAATACATGAAATGTATGGGTGTTCTTCTTGGATGTTCTTCCTTTCTATTTTACCATCATGTTAGTTTGGCATTACCTTCTCGTAGATATGCTTTTTTAACTAAACTCAGGGTTGAGCTCCTACAAATCTTCCCTTATTTTCTGCTTAAAAAACATAGATCATATTAAACTGAGTCTTGTACATCACTTTCTGGGAAAGGTAGTTTGAGCAAGGCATGAGTTTATCCTCAGAGTGGAAAGATCCTCCCCACAGAGCACTCAATTGTGGTATCCCAGGTGCTTTGACATGTAAATGGAACACCACAGGCATTAAATAATTGGGTCAGATATCTTCAAGATCTTTATTCTACTGTCAAACACAATTTAGATCAGATAATTTCCAAAGTTAAAAGAACTTGCTCCTGCTCCCATTAAAATCAAGAGCAAAATTCCCCATTGGTAGCACTCTGGGCAGAACAAAACATAAAGACATTATTTCATATTCCATTATTTGGTCTTCTCTCACACTTTTTTGAATGGATAAAATGTTATTCCCAGTATATTTTTAAATTCCCTGATTGATTCTTGAATTTGCAACTATCTGATTCCTTTAATCTCCTACTTTCCTTCAGTGGCACTTTTTGTTGCAGAACCTGCAAACCTAACACAAGCAATTGATCCTCTTAATCCTATGGCATATTGGTGGAAATTAGCAAGGCCTTTGGAGAAATTAAAGGCAAGATCACAGTGTCCTCCATGCTCATAAAGATCACTGCCCTGCAAACACATGATAATGACTTTGTGCATAGAGCAATTTCATAGAGTTCAGAGCTTTGAAGCTACACTTTATTTCATGTACTTTGAGCCACTTTGAATATATTGGGTTTCCTCACAAGTCCGTGAATAATAAGGATTGGGGCATAAGATGACTTCTTAAGGAGTAATAAATCAGAGGCATTAAGTATGAGAAGTTTGCTCTCTGCAAAGCTCCTTTGAAGTGTAAATGTTTGGGCATCATTTTGTTACTAGCCTGTTTTGTTCTCTCAGGCTCAGCTAGTGTGATAACATTGAGTTTTAGTAGAATGATTAAAAATGGAGAAAAGCTCAGCAGATATTTTAAGAAGTGATTTTCATGCCATTATGAATATCGACGACCACATTGTTTTTTAATTTTTCCAGCTTTTTTTTTTAAACAAACATGCCAAAGCTAGAAAATTCAAAGAACTTCTGAAATAAATATATTAATCTAAGCAACCATAGAGTGTATTGTAGCAATATGGCAATAACATCACTTTTCAAGAGCTAGGAGGAAATATTCAATGTATCTCAGAATAATCAGCAGTCACTTTCTATTTAACATTCATATTATGGATTCACAGAAAGTCCTATTTTGGTAAAAAAGTCAGAGTCAGTGGAAAACCTTTGCATGTGAAAAATTTAACACTGTCTGTAGCCTGGGTTATGCCATTCCCTCACTACTATTTTAGGTATATTTCTTTGTTATAATTTTGAACAGTAGAATAAATTTAAATGGGTTGAATTAAATGTGATAATAATATCAGGTAATCTAAAATAATTTCAGAAGAATTCTATTAGAAAAACTACAAAAATACTTTCTTATCCAAATTATAATGATGAACTACTTTTATTTTAAAACTACAATTTTAATTATTTTTTTACTTTGATCATTAATTTGATTTCTTCAGAAGAATTGCTTGGATAGAAAAAAGTAGAAAGAAAATTGTGCCAAAATTATATCAGATCAAACTCTCCTTGTAATTAACTCTGTTGAAGAATCAGCTCTAAATTTTGCACTAATATAACTGAGCATGAAATGTTCCCCAATATTATTTTTCTCTGAAATTCAAACACATTTTAGCTTTTAATTTTTACGGTATTTATGGCACTGCTGAATACTTGTGCAGACAAGATTTTATATTCTGTTGGGGAAAAGTGTCAATTTTGCATAAACTAAATTATGCATGTTAAGTTTTGGAACCATTTATTTTTTCTTTGAATGATACAATGCTCACATTAAATATAGATTGACCCTGAGAGGAAGTAGCATGAGCCAGTGATTTTTTTGTGTTGTGGGAACTAGAAGACCTGGGTCTGTTTCCAATTCTGCCACTTAATTGTTATATCACCTTGAACAAAGTCCCTCTAACAAAGTCAAATTTAAATGCTGCAAGTTATACATCCAGCTTTCTATTCAAGCGCCTAAATATGCAGATATTTATGAATGAGGGAGTTAAACTATGCAGAGAGTCAGGCTATTTCTTTTGGTACCTTAATATGAATATTATTACACAACGTCAGGCTGTCAAATTTCAAAAACTTGTCCTGAACTTTCCTATGCCATCTGCAAAGGGAATAACATAAGTTCTTACCTAGTGGGAATGGGTCACTGTAAAACAAGAGACAACCGTTCATGAAGGATGTTTGTGATATGTTTGCAAATCTTCAGAGAAAGTGTGACATACAGGAAAAATTCACTGTGACTGTTACTACATATGAGCATTGCAACGGTGCTCTCTTTATGAAACATTCCTCAACAGGATGAGGCAGTTCCTAGTAAACTAGAAACCGGGAAGTTATCAGAAGAGAAGATCCTGCATGAAACCGCTTTGGAAAATGGCTGTCCTGGTTTGAAGTAAAACCAAACCAATTTTCTGTTCTGTAATTTTACATCTTAGCTAGGCCTTTTCTAACTGTCTGAAACTAACGGCATATTGTGGAGAAAACTGCTCGTTCTCAGAATGATAAGACCAATGTTTGTGCTCCATGCCAAGGAACGGTATGCAGAGAGGCCCTTGCTTATACTTATTGCTATAACAACCAAGGTCAGCCAATTTTCATTATTTGCCCCCTTAGAGGGTCGGAAACAGAAAAACGTAAAGCGGTCACATCTGTAGGGAGGAGTGGACAGGACAGGTGACCCAAACCTGACCAACTGGGGTATTCCATCCCATCTGCCCCATGCTCAGTATAAAAGCTGAGGGATCAAAGGGTCAACTCTCTTTCTTCGATGGCCGACGTCCGAAGAGGACTCTGTCTGTTCATCTGCCTTTGATCCTGATCCGTGTGTTCCTGACTCCAGAGCTGGAATCCAGTTCCCATCCATCACTGAGTCCAGTCTGGGACTTCCCCAGTGCCTGCCAGTGACATGACTGTCATCCTGGGAGCTTGACACAGTTTTGTATATATTGTATCTATTTCATTATTTTCTTCTTTTTTTTTAATTTTAATATTAATTCTTCATTAAAGTAGTTTAGTTCATTCTAAACTTCTAAATCTCCTTATCTCTCTCCTCTCTTTGTGGGGGGGAGAGGGAGGGAAGGGCCATCTGTCAGTCTGGTTTTGGTAAATTCAGCTGAAACCACGACAATGGCTCTGAAATAGGGGATATGGAAGAAGGACAGAAAGTTGAACAGTTGTGGGTAAGGGCTGGAAAAAAGCAAATATCAGGCGTAGGGCTGGCACAGAAGGAAGACTCAGAAAAAGCATCGTGTTTATTTAGTCCCAAAAAACATTTAACCCCTAAGTGAAAAAAAACCCCAAAAACAAAAGTTCTTGTTTTCCCTTTTCTGTTACAACAAAGTAACGGGCACAACCACTCTTTTAGCCGGACCTTGCAAGGGAGCAACTTCTGGACTAAAGAAATTCAAATCTCTTATGAGAGAGGAGAAAAGAATCTGAGGGAGAGTCTCCCAACAGCCAGGGCAACCTGGTGTTCCCCTGCCTCTAACTGGAGCTGCACTGTGTCACGAGGAGGATGCAGCCCTTAAGCATCGCAGGACAGAGGAACATGGAGCTATGGATTGCAGACAACTGTTGGAATATGGTTCTAATTTGATAAATCTCTTTCATTCAGCTAGGCTGCACCAGGATAACAAAGCTATGAGGTTATGCTACTATATCAGGATGAGAACAGATTGAACCTGTTAAACATGTGATCGGTCCTTCTGTGAACAGAAAGTGTTGTTCTCCCAACCCCCAGTTTGATTTCTACACTCGCTATGCCCTGTTCTGCCCTAAACACATGTCAGCCCATGCTTGAGTGCTCATTTCAACACCGGTGTTGTGTGAGCAGCTGTGCTCACATCTGTTGACAACGAGGGGATTTAAGTTGTTGAGGTGCCATTACTCCTTTGCTTTCGGTCTGCCTGTAATGAGGACTGCAGCCAGAATGAATACTCTTCTAGACCACTTTGTTTGGGACTTAAACACTACAGCACTTATGTTACTGCTCTGCTATGCCATTTGTTTGTGCTTCTGTGACTGCTTGCTTCCACTCTCGCGAGGACGTAGCCTTGAACTTACAATGCTATGCTGAACCATCACGTTCTTCTATCACAAAGCTTGAAAACCCACATACTGACAAGCGCAGAACTCTTTTTCCATGATACCATGTCAGCTGATGTGTACACAGCTTTCTTCTCTTTTTTGCTTAATTCCTGTTACATGTTCTATGTGCTTTTGTCTCCCTCTTCTGCTATCAGTGCCCTGAAGGCTAGACAAGTAGTCCAGATCAGCAGATGATACAAGTCCAGAAAGGCTACTGTTCTACAATTAGCAGAAGAGAAATTCATTGTTTCATGGCCTGGAGTATTTAAGTCATAAAGCTGTTGGTGGAAATTATGGATTTCATACTTTATACGGTACCTGCTCAGCTCCAGTCTGATTCTTCTGCAGCCAGGGAGCCTTAATCCCAAGCGTGGAGAAGTGTCCCCCCATCTGAATCAAACTCTACATTCATCAGTCATGTCAAATTCAGGCAAAACAGTAAAGGAATTTGAAGCTTAGTCATCTTGATACAAAAACATTGACTGTTTAGCATATCTAAACTTATGTTATCTTCCACAAAGTAAGGTAAAGATTGGTTTTACACACCATCTCCTTCAGTTGAACTAAATTTCCAATCTCTTAAACCATCTTCAGAATGAATTTCAAGGAGATGATGCAAGGACAAAACATGTTAACAGTTCAAGATTTCACTTTCGTGCATCAAGATTTGCAACACATTTAATAAAACCCTATGCAGCTTCACAATGGGCATCTGTTTGTATGTACAACTCACCGTCATGTATAACAAATTCAGTTTCTTAAAAAACGTTGAACTACAAGCCCAGGCAAAGTGCAAATTGTCAGAGCTACTTTTCTTTCTAGGGTCTAAAGTGAACCTTGCATGCTAACATGCCTTCCCCTCCCTGCCATCTCCCCCACCACTCACACAAACATACACCTGTTTCCTACCCTGGATATCATTCAAGAATATAAGAGTAGGAGTAATAACTCATACTCTCCTTGTAGCAGAGATAAACTGAATAATTTATAGGTTGTTTATTGGACTGCTTTATTCATAAGTGGGTGTGGTGTGACTTACAAAGGAGGTGCTCAACCAATGTTAAGTCAAGGTGAATCACAGATCTGATTTTGAAAGTGATGGGGTTGTGGTCATTTTTGTCTCCTGCTGCAATTAATTTCCTGGTTTGGGACATACAATGTTGTATCAGGAAACTGAACTAGGTAATGTGTTTGTCAATGAGCGAAACCTGTTTTCCTAAGCAGGTTGGCCATCTCCATTTTGCATTGAGGACAGTACCAATTTGTGGGTATTAGATAAATAATTATTTATATATATATATATTTATCTCTCCCTCATCAGATACTTACCTCTTGTATCTGTGCATATTTTCGGAATCTAAGCCACAACCTGAAAATAACCATATGTTTACTGTACTTTAATTGTGGTTCCATAGGGTGCTTGACTTCTTTCTTCCAGCAATGGGATCCTCATCTATGACTGTGTTCTCATAGACAGTAAAAGTAATTAATGAAATATTATTATCTAGTAGGCACATTGTTTTATCATTGGCTTTTAAAGAAACATGCTACACCATTTCAAGATGGTGGGGCCTGGGACCACCTCTGTGGACTTTGTTAGCATAGCACCTAGTGTAATGGGGTCTGGCTTTCCCAGACGGTATCATAACACAAATGAACAAGTGATGATAGTAAAATGGCACCACTGAAAAGTTCCAACTGCCAGTGATCAGAGCTGAAATTAACTCCAAAGCTTACTGACAAAGAAAAGCCCGGAGTTACAATGTATAATAAGAGAACGGGAGAGAAGCAAGCTCTTAATTTGTAATGCATGAACAATGAAAATTTGATTAAATGAAAGCTCCTGCTACTAGGTTTCAGCTTTAAAATGAGTGCTCCAGAGGGTTTGGGGAGACAAGGCAGCTCATAATTAGTATACTAGAAAAATAATGCAAATAAATAAACAACTTTCTCAAAGGCAAAAATCCCAGCATTACATAGCTGATGTTTAGGAATGACTGCTGGCTGGAAAGGTCTTTGTGAAGTTTCACATTCATTATCCTTGAGGCAAAGAGAATTAAAATAAAGCAGAAAAGAGAGCCTCAAGAAGACTTCAGTGCAGACAGCACAGACTCAATTTCCATCTAAAGTAATGGTGTGAGCAATCTCACACCATTACTCCCAACTCCAATAAGTTCATTGTGTGCGCATTACTGCCTACAAGCTGCACACACAAAAGGAGAAACTAAGGGTTCTCTCCCTGCCCCATCTCATTTGGATAATGGAGTTCAGTATGATGGGAGTTTTCATGTCATGGATGAGCAACCTAAGTGACAGAGAAATGAAAAGTTGTCAGCAGCCAAAGGCATATGTTGGACTGACACAGCATCACCACACTAAGCGAGAGACACTTGAGGAAAGTAAAATCCTGCTTCTAGGACATATAGGTCCTGTAGGCATAGGTTGACAGGAAAATAAAATATTTCTTTTGTGCATTTGCTGCTATAAGTCATCTATGGAGGCTAGAGGAACACCTATTTAAGGAAGATTTAAAGGGAAAAGGAAACCCACACTGTCAACACACTGTCTTCTGTAAGTTTTAACTGGTTCTTCTCTGCTTAAACCAAATAATGGTCTATATAAACAGAATAAGGTATATAAACATCCTATATGTAGGACATTCAGTTGAATAAACAGTTTGCATACTAATGTAAACGGCTTAGGTGTTTTAATGTGCAGGTTCTTAGTTACAGACTTCAGAACTCAAAAGAGAATGTGTATATTCAGGCTTTTCGATCAAAAATAAATATACTCAGGGGCTGTGAATATTTTTTCCCTTGATCTTACAAATTCTTTTCTCAGGGCTATCAGTCAGTTTCACAAAATTATCCTTCATTTTTTTTCATCAGGAGATGAAATGGTGGTAGTGTGGACTTTTTCCCCACACTACGAATCAAAACATGAATACTTCAGGTTTATGATAGAAGCAATGTTATTGCCTGCTTTTTAGGAAAACTAAACAAAATAAAGAAAAATACCTCATGAGACATTTGCAATTTACCTAAAAAGGAAGAAGAAATTCAGTAGAGTTTTGAATCTGGTAATTGATTCTTTAGTGTTACACATCAGCTGGGGCTGTGTCTACAGAATTTCATCACTGGCTGCCTTTAAACTCTGCTGTTTAAACCTTGCTGTATGGCTGGTTAAATTATATACATTCTCTCCTTTATGTGCAATAAGAAGGGAATCTCAGAAAGAAGCCTTCCCAACTCTGTCATCAGCTAAATTAGGAAATTAAAATTGATTCCTAGGAGCCATGTTACAAAAGCTATAGGTACTTTTAAGAAATTCACCATTCAAAATACAGCTCAATGTCACTAACTGCAGAGCCCACAAGCAGAGCCAACAGGATTTTAAAAAAAAAACACAGGGTGGGGGTAAGGCATGATACTGCAGCATTTATTTCTCTCTTAATTACAGGTGCCAATGTCTCTGCCATCTGGCCTGTCTCATGACAAAGTCTCAACAGCCAAACAGTGCAGAAATAAATAGACAATTAGTAAAATGCATTGAGTACATGCTCTGCTGAGTAAGCAATTGTTGCCAGCACTAAAGCAGTTTCCTCAGCCACAGATCCTAGTGTAATTTCTCCAATTGCTCTATTAACATGTAGGACTAGAGCTTCCCTTCTGTCAAAGAGGGAACCAAATGGGGAGTTCAGGAGGACCAGTTGAGTCATCAAGAAAAGCTCAAGCCCAGACTAACAGAAAGACTGTCGCTCTCTCTGGTGCACAAATAAGCTTTACAGCTGGTTTCAGCAATTAATGTATAGTTAATTTATTTTCAACTCACATATCCATACACTGCACATAAATCTGCATAATATCCCTTGTTTGTAGCTGATTCTGGGGTATAAAAGTATAGTGTGGTAAACATTCAGTTCTAGATTCACTCTGCCAACTTTTAGGGTCCAAACTGTGGTGCCTCCTTTAGGAATTTAGTTTCCTTGTGACTCTCTAGAGCAGATAAAGAGGGCCAGGTGCCTCGAGAGAGGGATTCAGCTCAAATATAAGATGAATTGCCTCCAGAAGCAACTGTCTGTGAAAAGTGACCACCGAGTCCCAGTTGGATGCTGAAAGGCCAAAAGCTCTTAGAGTGGATCCAGACAACCTGTTTGTGCAGCTGATGCTGTCTGTGTCCACAGGTACCTCCCTGAAACATGGTGAGGAAAACAGACACGGCTCATGAATCTCTAGGTAGAGTTGGGTAAGCATCAATTTGTGAAACAGGTGCTAACAAGAGCCCATGTCTGCAAACCCTCTGGACTTCACTGTGTATCCCTATAGCACCAATAAGTAAAGCTGGCCCAGCTGGAAGCCAGGACAAACAGAGTATTTCAGATGTGATTCTTGTCCCTTCCAAGATATACAATGAAACTATAGAAAAACAGAGATTTTTTAAGAAAGCTGCTCTGACTGCTAAGCAATGGAATAATGCTGGCAACTTAGCTGTACCTAATTTGGGACCAACAGTCCTCTGGTTGCTCCTCTCATGAGCTCCAGTTTTTGGTTTCATCCAAGCTTTGTTGGTTCATGTTTTCTCTTGCTATGACAAGGAACATCATCTGTTTTCAAATATGTTCATGAAACTTCTATTGACATCATTGGGAGTTATACATGAGTAGCTGACACCAGGATTTGGGCCTTAAATATTTATGGTGCCCTGACGAGTTGTTTTTATGTATTTTGCTTGGTTTCATCTGTGACTATCCTGGGATACAGCTGCTCAACCAAACAACAAACATACTTCAGGAACTAGAGCTGTTCATGAGACATTATCTAGTACAAATAAAGGTGCCCTCAGGGCATGAGGCAAATATATGGAATTCATGCAATACTCATGCATTTGTTTTCCATTACTAATGTTCAGTGAATTACTCCATCATGGAATTTATTCACGAAAATATTAAAGCAGAAGTAAAGCATGGGATGTGGGAGAGGAAAATATCAGGAAATACGTAAGAATATTGATAAACTCTATAATAAACTATTGTACAAATGCTCACAATAGATCAGAAAAAACTTCTGCATATCTCCTCATTTTCTGACTAAAGAAAGATTGATTAAACTTACAATATGACAGAGAATATCATGAACATGATACCATTTTCCTCTTAAGTGGAGTAATCTGTTTTATGGTAAGTTATTGCAAAAAAAATTCATTATGTAACTATTTAGTCCTAATGATAGATTAAAAGCTGTATCACATTGCCATAGCACTATCCGGGGTACAGCAGTAGTGCAGTGGCAATCACAGATGAGAAATGTGGCACTGTGAAGCCCTTTCTGGGGCCACTGATCCCTCAGCTGCTGCAGAGCTGTGAGCAGCAGTGCTGAGATTTCTTCCTTTCTTCTCTGGGATCATTAGGAATGTGAGTAGCACTCAGCCTTGCACTTACCTAAGAGGAGGGACTGACATTACATCTCTATTTGGTGCGTGTGGAACAAGGAAAGGAAAACATCAAAAGTGGACATTCTTGAAAAGATTCATAACTCTTACTGCCCAAATCTATCTCCAGGGGAACTAAATGCAGTCTCTGCATAAAGTTCTGATCCCAGAAGTTATTAGTGTAAGTGGATTCCAAATCCTGTGATTTCAGGAAAGGGTTGTAGGAGAATTAAGGTTTTCTGTAGTCAGCTGTCACAAGATTCAAAAGCAAAATGTAGATTTCAGATACTTTCTGAGCCTGCCCGTAAAACACATCATGGTTTACACTGTCATGATATAGCAAAAATATTGGATTAGAGAACAATATTTTTGTAGATATTAGAACAGGAATAAAACTACTGAGAAACAATAGTTGGACTATAAAACCAGTGGCTAGAAGAGAATCAAAGTAGAAGCAAAACATATACTTTTAATTGATTATTTACTGAAATGAGTTAATAAGGGAAGACATCTGCATGTTTGAATTCTTACAGTCAGTGCCTTCGATCCATGTTAGTGTCTTCCAGTTGATGCCTTTCTGGAAGATACTGGCTTGTATGCAGCTGTGACAGGGTGGAAATCTAACATTTTGAGATTAATTATAAACTTTTAATGGATTAACTAGTCCAAAAGCTTTGGGTTGGTTTTAGGGGGTTTTGGACGTGTGTGTTTTGTTTTGGTTGTTTGGTTGCTTTTTTTTCATTATTATTTTTTATTTAATAAGGAAAATAAATTTTATCCTTGTGAAAAACCATTGGGGAGAGTGTTTTGGGGCCATTGTGTTTTCTTTTTTCTTTGGTGTACAGATGTCATGAAATATCATAATCTGAAGTGCTGGGTTATCTGTAATTCATGATTATGACAGTATAGACAAGGTTATGAAAATTCAGCACAAATGATTATATTAATAGCTTTGATTTTTCTGCTTATGCTGTCTTGTTTGGAATATCTATGTCTGCTGAAAAATATTTCCTAAACATGACTTTTTTGTTTCTAGTAACTCATCATGGCCTGCAGATAAATGTAGCACGAGAATGGGCTACAACAAAAATGGAGAGTTGTTAAATAGTGACTTGGTACTTCCTGATAATGAATGAATAGCTGAAGCTAGAAGGATCATTGTGAACATCCAGGCTGCCTCCTCAGTGACACAAGCCCTTGCTCTAAGAAATTACTGCAGTAAATTAATTTCTCTTAGAGCTACCATGTCTTTTTGAACTATGTTGATTTTTCATTGAAAGATCTGATGTGACAAAAACATCTACCACAACTTCATGCCAGTTCTCTCCATGCTTAATTACCCACACCATTAAGAAATAAGATAAAGGAGTTCTGATTTTTTTTTTAATTTATTTGCCTCCAGCTTGCAGCCACTGTACTTCATTATTGCTTTGTCTGAGCTACAGAAGCTTCCTGCTCCTGCTAAAGTCCTTGCAGGTTATGGTCACAGCATTTGTTTATCATTTTGGGTAAATCCATGGTAAAACTGTCTCTAGTGTCTCCCTGTGGAGTAACATGACTGTAGGCATCATGACAGGGGAACTGGAGCTTCCCTGGAGCCGAGTAACAAGATCTGCAGCGCCCAGGAGGGGCACCAGAGGAGGCAGAGCAAGGAGAACAGCACAAGGAGCTCAGAGCCACAGTGAAACAGAAGAAGGAGAGGACATCCCAGCAAAGTTACAAGACTGCTTGAATAGAAAATAGAATAGTAAGAAGGGCTAGTGTTCAAATAGATGTACATGTTATGATTCATATATAAATGTCTGGAAAAGTTACTCTGAACTGGATGATGCCAGTGTTGCAAACAAATCAGAAATGGAATGGAATACATTGACAAATACATAAATAAAATACTGCATATCATCAGTATCTTTCCTTGACTCCAATTTACTGAAAGAGCAGTTGTCTTTATAGCACTCGGATATGTATACATATATATACCTCCTTCTGCATTTGCTTCTTAAAGACTTGATTCCCAGTTCCCATATTCCTGACACACTCACACCCTGGAGGAATCAGTAGATTGCACAGGGTGTAAAAGTCGTCCCAGACTCCTGCCTTCAACCCCTTTAATGTTTGCTGAAGTGTGTGGGTACACCCTGATCCTTATCACAGTATCACTTAGTGTGGTTTAAGACCTGGTTAATTCTGTTATGTTAAGAGGGAAAGAATAAAGAAGACTGTAACCATAAGTGTTTGAATATAATGTATATATCCATGTTAGAGGCAGACAAAAATATTATACAGCTTATATCTTTCAGTGAATAAGGTTATTAACATTTCTTTGTTTTTCATATACAGGTCAATTAAAGTATACTCCTCCTACTGAGAATGATATAATACAATTTCAGTGTTAATTCATTCTCATCCTCCCTCATCATAAACCTTTCTTGCACAACCAAATTCACTCCAGGCTGTTCAGCCCTGCATGCACATCTTGAATTTCATTACAGTTTTCAGTACAGAGATCATCTGAGCTGTGAAAGAAGATATTTAACAAAAAATTCAGTACATTCATGGTTCCAGGAGTTGAGACACTAAAAATTCATCTTACAGTTATATCATCAGACCATTCCGAGAGAACATTTGTTTAATTTTCATATGAGACACTCTTATCAAACTTAAAGGAGGAGAAGAGCAAACCAGGTCTCAGTTGTGACTGGATAATAAGATAAAGGAATGATTTATAATATGAAAGGTTTTGCACACATGAACAAAACCTTCCATTCTTGACAGTGCCAGATGGAAAACTAATCTCTGTTTCCTGCACCGATACTATTCTCACTTCCTTTAACCGCGATGTACAGCCTGAATAGATGTAAAAAACTCCAAACCAACCCAAAACAAATCAATGGTTTCAATGAGAGTGGAGGCTGCTTAGCTCCTCCCTAGAGATGATCAGCACTGCTTAAGACTGGCTGCTATGTTACAACATGTCCCACAGCGTAACAGAAGAAACTTACTCTTAATGTTTTAATACTTGTAAGACTCGATGAGCTTAGTCTAAAACGTCTGCTTCATACTGAAAAAATGATTAAAATATTTAATTAAATATTTTTATAGAGAACCGCTATTTTTATATTAAGTAGACAGCTAAATAGACAGCATGTAACTATATTTATCGTCTTAACACACCATGAGCAAAGATAAGAGGAAGTGATGTAACAAATAATAATACAACATATTTCCAGGGAATGCTAAATTCCCAAAGCACTGGGTATGAAGTGCAGTGCTTGGTGCAATATGAAAGGGTAAACTAGAGGGCAGACTTTACTCGAACTGCTCTCTGCCTTTTACCATTACACTATTTTTCATGCCCACAGCCCATTCTGTTGCACTGGCTGGAAAAAAAAAAAAAAACCAGAGAAACAAACCCAGGAGCTGTCCAGCCTCCAGAGCCATTGTAACTTCAAAAACTGGTTGTACTGAGCTGGAGGCACAAGCCTCTGGAGATAGTTACTTTATCACTTCATAAATATGCGCTTTGATTACAATATCTATTCACTGTTCCCATCAGTACAGTGATCGATTTATTGTACCAAGGCTAAATATACTTTTGGCTTGAGGAAATAAAAATGATTATATTTCATTCAGAACACGATTTGGACCTCTTTCCTAGGCCCCGTTACATTTTGGTCACAGAAAAGCAGGAATTAAAATAACTAGAAATCAACAGTAAAACAGTGCGTTGGATTTTCAGTTGCGTCCACTCATCACATCTTTCTTTTTCTCCACTATTACCACCAAAAATGCTTCTGCACTAGCCCCGTCAGCAGTTTGGATTTATGCTGTCTCTAAGGTCTCATTTGGACTGTGTCTACTGTCAGCAGCGCTTGCTGTCCCCGGGTTACCCCCCGCCTTCCTCCTGCAGAAGGTCTCTGTGTCCATGGCATCAACCTACCATGGGAGTCAAAACGGTGGCCCTTTAGCAGAGAAATTAATAAAGTCTATCTCTCATTAATTATTTCAATTATCTTCAGGGAAATTTTTGCTGGAAAGCCACACCAGATGACCCTAGGCAGCTCAAGGATAGGATTTTTCGAGCTCCACAACAAGTTTAACAAGTATCAGACCTTTTTAGTAACGTCTGTGCTGCAGCTGATGTCCAGTGGTGGAAAATAGGACTTTCTGTGTCCAGCTATTTCTGCCATAGCAGCCAGAGGAGTGTGGATTGCCCGAGGTAGGTTGGGTGTCTGGGCCATTGCAGTCACCCCAGTGACTCAAGGCATCCAGGTCCCGCAGGTCTTGCAGGCACTTGAACCACCTGATTTGCCTGAGTTAGCAGGAGCCCTTTCTCTTTTTGAAGATCACTGGTCACCTCAGTCATCCAAGGGATGCAGCTGCCTGCAGCAACCCTGTCACATCAGTCACCTCAATTACTCACCTCAGCCTGCTGTGGTTTACAGGAAAGTGCAGCGTAAATACCGTGGAACTGATGGAACCTGTTTTGAAAAGGTTGTGTACAAAGGCACTCTTCAGAGCCCATATGTTTTAAATTATCTCTGTATTTCTAAAAATATGATCCTTCAATATATATAACTGGAGCAGTTATTCACAATTTTTGTACTAAAACTAAAAATTATCAAAATTGCTTTCCTAGTAAAAAATTAAATCCAATAAATTCAATTGACCCTTTAATTACCAGGTCAGCAAACACTTGGCATTAGAACAAAGTTTTATTCCAAGTAGCTTTGTCTATCAAAGCTTCCCATTTGGATTTAATGTAAGAAGCAGTGTGCAACTGACCATACTCGTAGGGACTATTGCTATTGCTTTGTGAAATGTTCATTTCTTTAAAACAAATCAACTGATTTGTAGAGGTACACAGCATGATAACCTGGAAAAAAGTTGGAAATAAAAATTTTGTTTAAAGACCCTGTAAAAGAGCAATATAAATAATAAATAGCATTGAGAATAACTTACATAGTAATAATATTGGTGATAATAATCTCTATGGTAACTAGTTCTATAGGCAACAGGTTCAAAAATGCAACTGCTTCTTTAGGTGTCTCAGGCCATTACTTCATTATGACTAATATTTCATGTGTCAAGGAGAATTTTAATATTTTATGTCATTAATTAGCCATGCAATTTTAGTAAACCCTGATCAAAAGCCAAGTTGCAATGTTAACCTTTTCTATCTGTGACATCTTTCTGTTCCCAAGCTGCTCTTTAATACACTTTTTGATTTTCTTGCTGTACTGTTTTCTGGCCTCTAAGCTAGCTCAATAAAATACAGTTTACTGGATAACTATTGGAGTATCTTTAATACAGGAGTAATGTGTATCTTGAATTTACAAATAAGGTAGAGACTGCACTTCGGTACCTCTGACCTTTCAGTTATATGCACAAGCATCCGGTATGGTACAATGAAACACAACATAGCTTGAAAACACAACGTTGCTTCACAAAATTAAATGTAATAATTGCAGGTAGAAAAGAGTAATTATCTGTAGACTGTGAATTCTTTGACACCTCCTACTATTAACAAGAATACTGCTGCTATAGTATGCTATATTTATTGTTGAAAAGTCATTTTACATCCAGGTTACGGGAAAAATGAAAACAAGAACTTCAGCCAACTAAAATAATTATGATAATCCTGTTCCAAATAGAAGTTCCAATCTTGTGTTGTTGAATTAAATGGGATTTTTGCCATCAAATCTGAAGAAGACCAAGACTGGACCCTGTATTTTTCAGTGGGTCAGAATACTGACGTATATCCCATATAATGATATTGACCATTCCTTAGACTTCTTAATGTTGCTCCTGTGCTGAGTTTTTTCTGCCTTTGCTGGCTACAACTGCTTTTAAAACCATGGCAACTCTCTTGGCAATCTTGACACCTTTTATTATTCTCCTTTTTAACTCTAATGTTATTTCACAGAGAAGGCAAACAATGGAGAGAAAAGCGAAAAGAGAACTAGATCCCCTGTTTCTGCGTGTTCAAAGGTAGCTCATTTTAACTCTCCTTTGGAATACATGCTATTTCATAATTATAGCCCAACAATCAAAAGAAAAGCTGTTAAAACTGCAAAATAACAACCTTATCTTTTTCTAGGTCTTTGTAAACAGTTTGAGAAAATACCAAATGATAAATTGTAGTTTATTTATTGTTCGGAGAACAAGCTATCAAAGTATTCCATGTTTCAGACATTTATTGGGCTGTGAAAACTGTGAAACTATTACTATTCTCATTCTGAATTTTTCTTATAAAAACAGATAGTATCAACAACAACAAATGATTAAGCAAAACTGAGAATTTCACCCAGGGCAAAATTTCTCCACAAGTTCCCAAAAGAACAAAGATTTTTGTCATGGGCAACGACTCAGTCATTTTACCAGACAATGCAATTATTTTGTGGCAAAATCTGATAGGCCATTGCCCTGGAATGGAGAAAAGCTGGTTTGCTTTGGTTCTTAAAAAAATAAATATGTAAGTTAACCATAAGTTTTTTATTCTATATGCAGGCTGTGTAGCAACAAGTGCTTTGACACAAAAGACTTTTATCAGAAATATAGTAGTATATCGTCTTTTATTTCTACCATGGTAAGAAAAAAACAGTGCTTTGGCTGGTCTCTGAATGTTGAATAAATTAAGTAGTGCACACAGTGCTATTAATGAAACAGAGAATGGCAATGTTATCATTTGCATTACAATGCTACTTAATTGTCACAATAAAAATGAGGTCCTGTTTGCATAGCACACAGAAAATTCTTTCCCCAAACATGTACACGCCAAATTATGCAGAGTCAAAGAGGAGTTAGAGGCACTGGGAAAATCAAGAAGGTTTAAGACATCTGTCCCTCTGCTGACACAAGGAGTCTGGCAGAGCAGAAATGGAATCACCAGTGTCTTTATTTAGTACCCTTAAGACTAGATGGTTCTAGTTTATATAAATATTGACATAAATTAACATTAAGATTTCCTCAAAAACACAAGCGTGCATTGCAGTGTGTTTTACACCACAAATGCATAAACACTAAGGAATGATGAGTACACAAGAAAAATGACTGCAGCTTTTTCTAGCTTTTCTTGCCTAGAGCTGGTGAAGCACAGCCTTCTCCCTGAATTTGCACAGTCTCCATTCAGAGTCCTTAATCTTCCATCATTGTAGAACAAGTTAAAGACCTTGTGCTTTTTGAGGAGAAAGAGGACAGCTTCTTCCAAGGCACTCTATTGAAAAGACAAAAAAATATAAACCAGTGTGCAATCTTAAATGATATTCTCAAATGAATCTTTCCACACAGATGTCTTAACATTATTCAGCCACTAGTTACACTAGAGGAACTCCACTGAGGTCAGTAGACTAGCCCAGATACAATACCAATCCAATTCCTGTGTTAATCTAGAGTAATTTTTCTGAACCTGATGAGGTTCCTGTGGCAGAGATCTGAGGTAAGTGAAGGTGTCATTATATACTCTAGTCCTGGCTATACGTGTATGATATTTGGTGTAATTAGGGATTGTGGCTTTGGATCTTGTGTGTAGTCAATGATCCTTTTAGCATTCCTATGGGTTGTATATTGAAACCAAGAGCAAGTGGTTCCTACTTGCCTGTTTATAACATAAGCAATTGGGCCATATACTTGTTTGTGATCTTCACAAAACATTATTTATGTATACATAAAAATTACATATACATACATAAATATAATCTTTTTTATATATGCATATACATATATCATCAACACCTTCAAAAGCTCAGTCTTCCTCCCATTAAATCCCATGGAAATAGCATCAGATTTTTTAGAAAGAATAGCCACCTACATTTTTTATGCAGTGGCTGCAAGCAGCATATGATCTTGAGCTTTGTTTTGGGACCTTTGAAGATGATCAACACTTAATTTAATGTCTTTGAAAAGCCACTCTACCTGTTTGATAAAACACACCGTACAAACAAGCCTGGTTAATTGTTGCTGCGAATTCAACTTTATGCTCACTCTAGTAAAAATCTGTCTTGTTTAAGCACAACAGTTGTGGATTTAATTAAATATGTTGCTCAGTGAAGCATCTGTTTAAAACATTAATGAATGGCAGCTCCTCTGAGACCTCCGTATGTAAGGGTTTTTCACTCCACAACACAACCCTAAAAAGTATTCTACGTGTTACAAACGATTAGTTGATACTTTGTCTTGGGCAGATTTTTCATCATTAAAAGGCATTTCTTCTCTTAAATCTGTGTTAATTGATTTAAATAATTTAAGGAATAAAAAAATCTAAAACAATCAAGGATCCAATTTTTATTCTCACTTACACTGATATTTAATGTGGAGATACTCCAAAAAGTCAGAAAGGTATATTTCTTTTTTATCGCAGTTGTTGCAGTGAAAATGTAGAGTATGTTCTTCTCTAACCGTGCTCATATAGCTCCCAAGTATATACATTTCAGTGGGAGGCCTACCTTCCCAGACTACATTCTCAAAATTGCTTATGCTGAACCACAGAGTTACATTGAGATTACACCAGTATAAAATTACAGTGAGGAAGGGGTGAATTAGACTCCTGACACCTCCATAACATGGCACAAATGCATCAGTATTATGAGTGAACTTCAGGAGATTTGCATCAAGACATGAGGTCAGTTCAAATCCAAAGCAGTGCCCACATCCTGGCATTGTTACTATGCTCTTGATGAGTAACGGGAATACTTAGAGAAAAAAGCGCAAAAACTATTAAGTGCTGCTTTATTTTAAGAGCAACCAAACAGTGGTGCAGTCTGTTGGATTTGGAAGTACAGGAGTTTCCCTGACTGCAGTAGCCACACACAATCACTATATGTAATGAGATTGTCCAAAGATGACTTGGCTGTAGACTAACCCAAAGAGTTTCTCAACAGAATTGTCATTAACTTGATTGTGTTTAAGAAGAGATTAAAAAATGAACGGACATAGAAATTATTCTCACACTACAAGAAGTGTTTCATCCCTACTTAGAGGTAAGAACACTGGTATTCGAGTTCTTTGAAGCTCACTCAGTGAATAAGTGTAGTTGTTGGTCTCCAGAACTGTTCATGTGGAGCTTTTTATGAGCCAAATGAGTCCCTGAAACATAATAGTGAGAAATCTCTGGGTAACAAAGGGAAATTTGTTGAGCCACCCAGGCTAAATTTAGTAGCATATTTTGGTAAAAACATTTATGCTTAGCTTCAGCCAAGACATCACCCTTTCTTCATTCAAGTCCTTCCAAACATCTGGATTTCCTAGAACGTCTAGTCTTTCAAGTGTTTACCTGTAAAGCTCTTCAGGAGAGTCTGTCTTTATTTGTGCTCAGCGCAGTACTTGTGGCTGTCTTTCAAAAATAGGAAGGGGAAAAAGATGTAAGAGGTGTTCAAACTCTACTTTTCTGACTTGAAAGCCAAAAGAGTCAAAGTGATAAATGAACCTGCTTTTGCCAAGTTCAGAGAAAAAAATGGATGGGCAGCTTATACTACAGGTGAAAAGAAACCCTCTTCTTCACAACTTGAATAGCAAAAGAGCAATCTTTTATGAGATTTTTCTCTGAGTACCCAAATTTACCAGTAAAGACCTTTCCAGTAAATTTTATAATAAAAGTGGACCCCCAATCTCTGATTTCTTGGAGAAAAGCAACGTGTAGTTCTAGTGTCAGAAACATCCAGAGACAGGAAAATTGCCTTCATTTGAATGCTAGCCAATCCAGAGCAGGCTCTGTAAAATGATTCTTCCACATTTTCTGTGCCATGGAAATAATGATAATAATTTAATTATTCAAAACAGGTAATAAATACTGTTATTTACTCTAGAGAGTATAAAATTATGGGAGACTCTGGATATATATTTCATTGTGCATATTTTTGTTACATTCATAAAAAGCAGCATACCAGGATAAATTTCAGGCCTTACTAGTCACTTAATTGATGAGATTCTTATTGGGGATAAGACGGGGGTCTGAAAAGAGAAAATTCTAAATGTTTGTCTTAAATTTCTTTTCATGCATGATTTATAGAACTAGAGTAATATCAAAACAAATGCCAAACAATGCCTTGAAAAACGAATGTTCTCCATCTTTGCTTGGTAATATCCTCTTTTTGACTGGTAGATATCAAATAAGTTTACTAGGGAATGGAATATAACTATCTTTATTTTACAAACAGGAAACTTGAGGCACAAGAATACTAAAATAGTTTACCAGCAGTCTTCAGGAAGATGTGAAGGAGGCCAAGTCTTGTGAGTTCCAGCTTAGTGCTATACATTACCTACCTGTTGAACGTTGCTGAGATTTTGTGCAAATCAGCTATAACAACCTACTCAGCCATGGCAATAACAAATGTGGGTTTTCTTTTTCCAGTATCAGACAAGACCAAAGACATATCTATTATATGAGAAAACAAATCGGAATATAAACTCCTTTTCTATTGCTAAAATAGTCTTTCAGAAGGTCCTGATAAGATCTGATTTCTAATTAACAGATTTCTATAAAACAAACCGTTCTCTTCTCCAAGAAAGCAAAAACCAAATTCCAGACAGGGTCTTTAAGACATTTTATAATTCTGACCTCAACAGACGAAGAACAGAAACTCAATTAGTGGTCAAAATCTTGGATTACATTTTGGCATCTACATTCTTCGAAGAAAGGAAATATATACACTTAAAATCTTTTATGCATATAATCTTCCTTCTCTAATTTATGACAAGAGTGTCAGCTTGGATTTTAATTTTCATTGTATATGTCTTGCCTAATCCCGGCTTAAAATTAAATTCTCAAGAGAATCTTGGGTTGTAATGCAAACATCCATGCACCATATTCATATCTAGACGGCCTGCTCTCCTGCTCGCAGCTATGACTGCGGGGAATATGTGAGCAACTGCCAGTGACAGAAGAATGAGAACTGTGCCACTGAAGCCATCCCGTGGCACACTGAAAGACAGGCAGTAGGCTGTATAAGCAATTTGCTATGCACCTCAGAGCCTCCTGCTGCCATCAAGAAAGACCTAACTGAAAATAAGAGATTATTCTGTTGGAAACCTGAGTGGGGAGCAAAACCTTCAGCATTTGGAAGATATGTGATCTTTGTGGCCGAGCAGATAGTGCAGGTTCTCTTCTGAAGAAAAGTGCATGACACAGTACAGGCAAAGGAGTAGTCTCAGCTTGCTAAAGAAATGCGACTTAAACCCTGGAGGTCTGTAAACATTAATGTCAGCACTTCTAAATGTCAGTAGTGACATCCTTAGATCTATGAGACTTATTCAACATGGCTTCACTGGGCTCTCAGTACTGAGGGATCCACATTTCCTGCTCCTAACCTGCACAACAAATCAGCTGGTCACTAGACAAATCCTAAGGGCTAGTCTTGAACCCACTGCTTGGACCTGTGAAACTTTAACCTTCCAGATTTTCAGAAACATTTCTAAGTTTTTTTTCTTGATTCAAAAGCCTCCTTACACAATGAAAATATGATCGTTCAGAGCTCTAAGCCTCTGCTTGTTTGCTTTTTGATTCTTTTCTAGAAGACCCATTAGGAATCTGAGGTGTAATTATAGACTACTTCCGATTTTAATTGAAAAAACAGAAAGTTAAGTCCTTACCAAAGTCATCTTTTCTTTCTATGTGTTAACAAATGGAAAAGCCTGTTATTTAAGCCACAATTAAATATATAGTTTTTCCTTGCATATAATTGCATTCACTGTATGGCATACTGCTTTCACTTTTCCATGAAGTATCAGAAAAAATAGACTGCACAAAACGCTAAAAATACTCTAAAAGAATTTAATTTTTAAATCTTAAATAAACCACAAAAGAAACTTTGCAAAAACCATTTATCTCTTTTGTAGGTCACTTTAAATTTGACTGTTAAAGTAAAACAAAGAAAATATTCTTTTTCAATTGTTGTAGGGCAAGAAGGTGCATAGAACTGATTGGAACCTGCATTTCAGTTCAGGCCCATCTCTTACTGAAAATTTTCTGAGTTATTTTCAGTGGATATAAAAACAGTTACTCTGTCACAGGATTACATTTTTAAGGAGAACTGCCAGGACTGATCTAATACTGATAAAAACAAATATTAGTGTGAGTTTATGGGCTAAATTCACAGTACAATCTCACACTGTTTTGCCCAAGATTTAGTTTTATAATTCAGAGGGGACCAAACCCAGTGACTAAATAAATATAAAGTACAATTTATTTTACAGGTCAGGGCTAAAGTATGTTGGCAGATCTGGTCAGTGATGCACCAACCATCTTTGTCTATGCACACATACACGACTGGGGAATTCAACAGAAAGCAGCCTACTTTTCAGCTAGTAACTCCAAGACACCCTGTCATAGTCATTCATTCACACCTCAGTAGAAACCTATATGTCTAGTGGATTCAGTGCTTTCTTGATTGTTATTTCTTTTTTAAGTGCCAGTAGATTATTGGCTCCATTTGAAGTTTTAGTAAAACAATAAATCTTTTTGGAGATTCCAGTCCACTTTCTAATATTTTCAAAAGTTCTAATGGCAAGGCATAATTTGGAAAACAAAATGAATTCTCTACCAGACTGGCTTCATGCCTTACTTTCATTAGAGCAGTGGGACCATTTTGCTTCCTAGAGTTGCATTTTGCGAACTGCAGTGCCTGTGTGTATCTCATTACCCCGTTACCGTCTGGAACACCCTGTGTGCTGCAGAGAAGAGAGGCAATGAGTTATGGTTGGAGGTGGAACACAGACCAAAGCAAGGGAGATGAAATTCAGTTCCAAGCCAGAATATCCCTTTCCCCACCACATAATTTGATATATTAGTTCTTTTAATCCACATGTAGCCTCTGTCATTCAGGAGGTAGAACAAGGAACCATTGGTGGAAGGGATGGAGTCCTTTGGGAAAAACTATTTGAGAAAGCCAAATAATTCCTGAACAATCAGCAAGAGTAGGATTCTGGTTAAAAGGAGAGTAAAAAATGTAAAAAAGAAAAATTATCTTGGGCATGGAGACAAATAATAAGGCTTTTATAAAACTGTATTGTAGTTAGGACTGTAAGAGATTATTTGGAACATCTACTGTAACTTCTTGCAGAAGAAAGACCGTAGAAATACATCCAGTTATTAAATTAATCTACCTGACTGTTTTCTTCACTGTGTGAAGGACAATACAAAGTGTTTCATGTTTATTTAAATTCAGAAAAGAAAACTTATTTACTCTGTATAAGTTATCTAAAATAATTATTGTGTCCACACAGACTTGATCACTGGTTTCCAGATGTGCTATATAGAATGGAATTAATTAGTTAGGACTGTAATAATTGTCATCATTTATTCCTCTGTGCTAACTTTCTTGGCTGCTTAGTTCCTTCTCCACACAGAATTTCAGGTGCAGAGACTCCTTTCACTGGCAATGTAGTGTTGATCCTGTAGACAAAAGTCCCTGAATGGACACAGTGAAAGAACACAGAGAAAGAGGAAAAGGACAGGGTTTTTTTCTGTGCCCTTTTCCTCTTTAAGTGACTATCTATGTGATATGGTCATTGGTAAGTATTCTTTCAGCAGGAGGAGAGAGGAATTACATTGAAGCCCCACTGCAAGAGGACACCACCAATGTTCTAACAGATCTGGAAAACAATATCAAAGAGGAGGTCACTGTTGCAGGGAGCTGCACACGTTTGTCCTATGTAGCTTACCTGCCATGAGAAAGAGTAAAGATATACAGTCCAGACAGAGTGGACACCAGAGACTTTGGTAAGTCAGATAGACACCTTTTTGCGTTGTTTGGGAATATCAAAATATTATTCACATCATAGCTGAAATGCAGGAGCAGTGATACTGAAAATTTTTAATACTTATTTTGGATCATTTTGGTGGGCTTACCACAGCCAAGCCCCTAGCAGCTAAACCTCCACCCAATTGCTTACTCCCCCCAGCAGGAGGGGGGAGAGAACCATAAGCGCAAAAGTGAAAAACCCCTTGCAGCTTGAGTTAAAGACAGTTTAAGAAATGAAGAAAAAAAGAAAAAAACAAGTGATGCAAAGTCAATCACTCACCACCTCCTACCAGCAGACCAATGCCCAGTCAGTCTTTGAGTAACAGCTACTTTGGAAAAACTACATCAGTTTTATTGTTGAACGTGTTATATGATGTGGAATATCTCTTTGGTCAATTTGAATCAACTGCTGCGGCTATGCCCTCCCAATCTCGTGCCTGCCCCCAGCCTACTGGCTGGTGAAGGCCTCGACTCTGTGCAAGTACTATTCAGCAGTAGCTAAAACGTTTGGGTGTTATCAACACTGTTTTGGTCACAAATCTAAAACACAGCACCATACAGGCTGCTATGAAGAAAATTAACTCCATACCAACCAGACCCCATGCAATCACAAAAAGATAAGAAATCAACCATGGTTACTATTTTGTCAGAGAATATCAAGCATCATACTCCGTTAGGTGGAGCATCACACTAAGACCTACAGATATTGACAAGCTTTTCCAAAACCATACTTACCTATAATAAAATGGCTCCTAATTACTTTTCAAAACTTATTATACTATAGAATAAGCGGGACTCGGCTGCTTGCTTCTTGTTCAAAAAAAAAGACATGAATGCTGATAAGCTGATGCAATATCCAACTTTCAAAGAGGTTTATGAGCAAAGAGAAGCTGGTGGTACATTAGCAGGATCTGCAAAATGTGGGAAAATGAATGCTTACAGATCTTATGTCATACATCTAAGTTGTTACCATTACTGTTGCAAGATGTCTCTCACTATTGAGTGTTGCAGAATTATTTTATTTCAGACACGTTTTTTGAAGTATCACGTACATGACATGTTACTGCCGACAAAAGAAAAGAGAAAATTATCTTTACTCCTGATGCAGGTAGGAGACAGTAAAATGCATTATAGAAGGATGACGTGTAGTTGTAAAGGCCAGTCCTGACCTGCTGTGCAAAAGTCACCCCATCTCTGTGTTTGTGGAACACAAGGAAAAATGTGGAAAATCAGCAAATAATTTCACACGCAGCTGTGGATGGCTGAACCAGTTACACATAGCTTCACAGCTACTAGGTTGTGTCTGATAAGCAAATGAACTTCTCATGGCTAAGAAATACTCCTCTAAAATGATCTTCCATTAAAGGCACCTGAAACAGAAATGGCTTTGCCAACAGAAAAGCCTCTGTGAGAAAGATTATGGGATTCCTTTTACATTTATTTCTTGTGAATTGTTTTATTTCTGGGGCAGAATCACCTCTACTTTTCTACAGACTGTATTCAGGCAGAGAAAGGATTTGAACCTGAGGTCCCATGAGAAATTCCTAAATAAACACTTTAATTATTTGGGGAAATAAAGATGAGGTTTGGTTACCAAGACGGAGGGGGAGATTAAATGATTAAATGGAAGATGAAATCCAGTGTAGGTAAATGTAAAATGATACATACAGGGAGACATAATCCTAATTTTACATGTATTAAATGGTGGGCAGAGAGATTTTGAAGTTGTTACAGACAGAGCTTTGAAAAAATAATAGCGCAGTGGTGAGGACTGGGGCCCATTATCAATGTTCCTGTGATGTGCATGCCCTGCCCTGCACTGGCACCCAGCTCTTCTGACCACATAGGCCAATGCATGGTGAACCCTGCATTTGATGACTACAATATATCTCACTATTAAAACTTGATAATGGATTTTATAATGAGATATCAGTAGTACAATGAGCCCCAAAGACTAAAATTATTCTGATTTAAATGAAAATCAGCAAAACACAGCTACTAAACGCATTGATATTCAGCAGTTCTTTGAGGCTGACATTTAAAATGTAAAGCTCAGGTGAAGTCTGTCTTATAGGCCATGATCACCTTTGAGGATTGTTCCCTTAATCTGACCCAAAAAGAAACGGGGGGGGGGGTGAGTCTGTTAAAATATTTAAATCATAATTTTTTATGACTTACTGGGAGGTATCTGAAGTTCTTGATAAACATAATAATTCAATTCAGACACTCTTAAAATTATATTAAATTTCCTCAAAGCAGAAAAAGTAAATTAAGATGCTTAAGTTTAAATAATAAGCTACTTTCTTAGGAATGTAACACAAGAGACCTTGTTGCCAAAAGTGTCTATATAATTAGATACAAGAATAGTAATGAAAATAACTTCTCAAAGTTCTAAATTATTATTGTTTTTAATCTTTGAAAGAGGCATTTTAATAAAATAACTGAATGTTTGATCCTTACTGACTACCTCTACTAACATTTGACCTGTCTACTTGCTTATTTTTTACCTTCTTCAACATTCTATTAGTAGCTAATAGCTCATATGTTCACCATCTGCACAGGTTTGTTTGAGTCCAGCCCTAGCACCTTTTCAGGCAAATGTTATTTTCAGTTATCAATGAATAATGTTTTCATTTTTCGTGCCTGAACAGTCCTCAAAACTTCCTGCTTCAAAAGCCCAGCTCTGCCAGGGAACATTGAAAAGGGAATTTTCTTAATATTCTCTAAGCCTTACCATAAAGGGTACAGAGCACTTACAAATACAAATACAAAATTCACTTAATCCAACAGGGTTATAATTTCAGGAGTCTGCAAATTGAGTTTAGGAGAGGCACAAGAAAAAGGGGTGAAGAGACGTGACAATAATATAATACATCTTTTACTGTTTATTTGATCTATATGGCGCTATATTATTCAGGTCCAACATAAGGGGAAATAATATGAACAAAAGAGAGATTTCAGGTATGATACATGTCTATATATAGTCATGTTTCACTTTAATGTACCATTATTAGGGCAACAAATAGTAAACATTCTTTGGTATAAGCATTTAAGACATGGAATATTGAAACCTATCTTAAATACAAGTAGGATTACAAACCCTACTAGCCAACCTATAATTGCTAGTGCACTGACATTTGAGGTGGAAAAACCTGAATCTAAGAACAGGAACAAAATACTAAGTAATTTTCTAATTGCCATACAGGAATCCAGGGACAGAGATTCTCCAGCAGGTCTTCTCCTGAATACCTGCTTACTCAACTTTCCACTGTTGCCAGAAAGTTTTATTTCTGGTGTCTTCCCCTAAGACAAAATAAGAAAATGACTCATCTTAACTGTAAGTTTAAAATACTTTGATTTTCAACAGTAGTTAAGTCTCTTTTCTTAGTCTTTTTTTGATATATGTAACAAAATTATTCAAAAGTATCCCCAAATGTAAAGAATTATCGGCTTCAATTTTTTTTCTTCTTTTCAAGTTATCTTTGATGTCTGTGTCCAGAACTTCAGTGCTGCTGCAGCCACGGCTTGAAGTAGTTTCCCCAAGACTTGTGCCATTTCAAACATTCCCTTAATATTAAAACAAATGAAAATCAGGAGGTATCTAATTGTCCTGGTTTTGATTTTGTTAATAAAATGTGAAAGGTTAAAGTGGAGCATAGCCATTCCTTAGAGCTAAAGCTATAGCAGCACCAAGGCTTCAAAGATGACTTTAAAGTGAAAGGCTCAAAAAAAAAAAAAGTTACAATAGAGCACAATATTTAAATTACTTTTCAGGTCCTCAGTTTCCACTGAACTTAAAGGGAGTTTTGTGATGACTTGGTTCCTTATAGGATCAGGCCAAGGCTGAATAAAAGCATATGAGGATTCTGCACCAAGGCCAGCATCTGTGTATGTGCTTGTGTTGCAACATGCATTTTGTAAAGAAATGATGCTTGGACAGCAAAACTTTTACCCATTTTTAATGCAATCGCCCAGTCCAATAGGTAGGTTCAAATTCACTGAGGACCATCTGAATATTTATTTACCTCAAATCATATTCATAGCTTATCTTGTAGGAGTAAGAATCAGGCATTTCTCTACTCTCTGTAGTGCCACAGTCTCCATCTCTCCCCATTTCCACTCCCAGCTGCCTCTTCCACTAACAGTCAGTGGGACTGTCTGAGTGCCTCTGTTACTGCTTGGGAAGCATATGGTTCACCACAAGCTTTCTTGAAAGGGAAACCTATTGTTACATGTACAAAGAGCTTGTCCATTAGAAACAGGAAAGATTAGTTTCTTCTATACAGGAATTAAAAGGAAAACAAGAATGTTGCCTATCCTCTCTCTGTTCAAATCATCAGATCCTTTCTAACACTTGACCGTACTAGCAAGTTAATCCCGTACACCAGAATCAAAGTTAAACCTTTAGACAAGAACCAAAGTGTACAGTTGCCACTACAGATGTGTTTTGCATTTCAGCAGATTTGGATAGTCTTTTTGTCTTTGAAACAATCAGACAGAAATTAGGCATTCCATTCTGCAAGGTGCTGATAAGATATCATTAGAAATGTGAGGGAGGTTTGTACGAGCAAAATCTGAAGGCTTTGGCTCTGTATGGGTGATAGTCTAGGTTTCTGTAACTTTAGTTGTGCTCTTAGTTTGGAGCTCTTAGTTCAGTGAAACAGTTGAAGATTATTCAGATAAGGCCAGCTGGGCCCCCTGTCATACAGGGCCAACTATATATTTAAACAAGTGCTTCGGATACTCATGCACCCAGATACAATGTATTATAAGTTACCAGATATATTGTTAGTAGCAAGGAACATTTTTTTTCCTCAGTCAGTTATGGAAAAGTTTATACAGGTTATCTTTTTGAGAATGGGAAATTAAATATTCACAGAAGACCAAGTTCTTCTGCTCTGGTGCTGTAGTCACTGACAGTGTGCTTGGCTTATCATAAAGAGCAAAGCCTCCTTTAGGACATAGGCAGCCACTTACTACAAAGGGGTGATTAAGTGGCTGAGATAGTGCTGAGGCAGACCATGGTTTGGGTATTGTGTTCTTTTTGATCCCACAGCATGGTCCCTTGTAAGTGAAGTGGTAATTTCTTATAGGCCAATCTGAGTCAACAAGTGCTTTGAAGCGCCTGTAGACAAATGCTGTCTACAGAGCTATTTTTATTTCTTGGTACTTAGCTGTTCAAATAGTTTTTTTTAAAGCACACTGGTTCATATTAGTAGGAAAGCTCTTTTACTTCTGCTGGTATCCGTCTTTAACTTTTTACATGGCTTTTTGGAGGGGTCTGAACCTCTCTGTCCACCACTACAGTCAAGTACTTTGCAAAATCTCTGAAAAGCAAGCACGTTGAGAGTGTCAGTCATTGTCTACCTGGAAAATTTTTCAGATCTTAATCAAGTTAGAGGTTTAGAAAGAACACTGACTGCAGAAGGACTACTAAGTCTTCCCTATTAAGAAAAGAGCCTGACTCAGAGCTCATGGAAGGAATGACAGTGCCAGAGTCCCAACAGAGAAAGGACTAAATTGCATACTAGAGGAGGATGTTCACTGAGCAAAGGTATCTAATCACCTCTTGTCATGGAAGAAATACTATAGAGTTTAGTACAATACTGCATTTTTAAATCCATATCAGGAATTCTAGAGCATAAATACAAATGTCTGCTAAACTCTACAAGAACAACTAGAAAAATCTGTAGGAAGAAGCCACATATGTATGGTATCATGTACGTTCTTTTACACATATCTCAATAGAAATTGATTTTCTATTAAACTGTCCACTCTTTCTGGCCCATCACCTTGTGATCTGCAGCAGCATCAATGATTGTTTATAGGTGGTATACATGCAGTTATTATGGAAAGCAAAGAAATATTTTAAAGCTATTCAACCTGTTTGGTCCTTTTCTTTTCTTTCCACTGCTGCAACTCTTAAACTAATGCAGATAGAAAACTATTTCAACTCATCTAATCTTTTCCTTGATGATTTGTCAGCAAAATCCCAATTATGATTTTTGGTTTATTCAGAGCACTTAAAAGCCTCTGTCATAACCCCGTGAATTCTAAGGTGGTATCTCCTCCTATTGCTGTTCTCTCTTTAGATAAAAGAGGATACAAACCTGCAAGTAAGAAGCAGTTATTCACATAAAGTTGCTCTTCTTTAGTAGCAGAAAACATGCAGTATTTACAGGAATTGTTTTTCAAGTGATCCAGACAGACACCATTGGAACCCCTATTCAATCTATGTAAGATGGAGTCAACAAGAATTTCTCCATGGTTTGCTAGTATTCTGTTTCATTGTCACTTGGGAGAAGTTATCTTTTTGGCAGAACAACACTCCACTTTGAAGTGATGAGTACAAAGACAAATGCTGAAACTGCTCACAGGAGTTCCAATTGAGGCCAGTGTTGATGGGTTTCATCACCTGTGTGAGCTCCATCTAAACAATGAAGACCCTAAACGGCATGCAGGTTTGCAGAATAATTAAGCATTTTGTTGTATACTGCAAATAGCTCCTTCTGTCTTCTCATAACAATATATGCACTGGGAACATAAAAAGAGATATGGAAGATTTTGCACTTTTCCGCTTACTGTGGATACAGACTGAAGACCTTACAGCTGAAAGATTCCATATTTTACCAGCAGCCCCTGGAGCCATCAAAACCCTGGGAAGAAACGCACAGGACAATGAAGTTAAAACCAGTGATTTACCTGACAGGACGTCAGGCAAATACATCATAAGCACAGAGCTTACTTTAGCATATTGGCAGCTGCTTGTTGCAAAGAGGTGATTAAGTGTTTGAGATGGTCCTGAGGCAGCGCATGGCTTAAGTTTTGTGTTCTGTTTAATTCCCACAGCATATTCCCTTGTAAATTATGTACTTGCATTTACGGGAGACAGATTTAGAATATTTGCTAAATGTCACAAAGTCTGCATGGATTTCCTGCACTGTAGCTGAAAGCTGACTCATTTGGAAGCTGGTAAAAATATTGGATCGCCTTGATACTGCTAACAAATTTCTAATCATTTCACATTGTTTAATCATTTACAGGAATATCTCATATGGGTAAACTAATTGATAAGTCTAGCTCATTCAATTAAAGAAAATAATTGAGGCCCTTTTTAAAGCCAGGCAGGTCAGGCCAAATACTAATAAAAGTACACTACTGTTCCTACCTATCATTGACTGTGTCAAACAGCGCTAGAGTCAGCTTATTTTTCATGGAAACCTTTTTTTTTTTTTTTTTCTCTTCATTAGTTTGACCCATGAATTTTATATCCATTTGCTGGGATAGATAGTTCTTTTCTGTCTCTTACATTTGGCACAATTCCTCAGGAGACCACAAAATAACACCTGGCAGTTGTCACTGCGGAAATCTACATTTACTAGCAGAATTGACTTCCCTACTTGAAAACCCATTTATTTTTATTTCCTTGCTCTACCTTTGACTTCAAGAACAGTGTGCTCTGTTTATCTGAGAGGAGATAAAGACAAGACTGTCATCCCCACCCAAGACCTATATGTGCACACAGCTCGTGCTGGTATGTACACAGGTGGAGTAAATTCCTCCACCCTAGGCATACATATCTCATACTTAATCCACTCTCCTGTCTGGGCAAAGATGTACTTCTACCTTCTTCTCTCCTCCCATAACTGTCTGTAACAGGTCTATATGAAAATAAAATATGTGAAAAAGAAGGCATAAAACCTGTGATCCCTGATGGCTGACCCCATCCAGCCATCTCTTCCTCCAGGTGAAGAGCCAGAGGAGGGGTTGAAGGAAGGTATAGGAGAAGTTTATGTTGGATTGACAGACGCAACTGAATGTTCCTAGTGTTTAACCTGCAGATGATTGCAGATCCTGAGCCTGGTTGCCGTCCAACCTCATATCATCATAAGATTTGGGTACGTACATTCCTCCCTCTCATCTTTACATGGGAAGGAAGTTCAGGTATGGAGGCTGGAAAGGAGCTGTGGTATGCTATCATGGGACAAGACCTACCAGTATACTGCTGGGAAGATCAAACCTCAGAGCAAGAGGCTTGTAGACAAGTAAGAGCTTGAAGTCTGCAGCATGCCAAGTGCCTTTGGTGGGAAGCTGAGCTTGTTGACTTGAGTTATTTCAATGGATGAAACTCTTTTCTCTCTTTCCTCCCCAGAAATACCTTGGCATCTTGCTTTACTGGAATAGACCAATGACCTTTTGCTACCTCAAAGGGTGTTATGTGGGTATGCTTATGTTTGCAAATGAGGTGGGGCACAATTTTTAAGGAATACTAAATTTGCCAACAAAATCTTTGGAAACCAAAACTATTTGAAAAAGTTGACAGAAAGTAAAAAAAAATCATGTATACCTGGGAATATTTTGAAATGTCAAGAGCTTTGCTTTGACATTTTCAAGTAAAACTTCTGGGATTTTGTGTTAGGCAACATTTTTTATTAAAGAGAACACAAAAAATTTAAATGAAAGAAAGAAAAATACAGGATTTAAATAATCTTGTAATATGTAACAAAACAAAATATTTAATTTTGGGCTGAAAAACATGTTTTGAATTCATTAAATTCTAATAGGGAAGGAGTTGTTTCTCCTCTCTCCCCAAAAAGAACTGCTTTCATCATAACTGATTTTCTTCCTTTATGTTTTGGCAGGTTTGTGAGCCACCAGACTGAAACATCCCATTATTTGCTCACCTATATTCATAATGCATTTTGAAACAACCAGAGTATAACTGCCAAATTTCATTTGTGGGTTCTTAATCACTTTGTTCATTCCAATTACAGGTGACATTATCGAACAGGAATTGCTATCATTCTCTATGGATACAATTTCCTCTCCTAATAACCTCTATTAGACACTCAAATATGTGGGATAAACTGTACTAAATAATAGTAACAAAATGGTAAACTAAGATATTTGCTATTGAACTCAATGCAAGATCAAATCTTTTGTAAAAAAGTCATATTAATCTAAAATATGAAAAAGTATGAAGGAAGGTGCTGCAAAAAGAGCAGACCTTTGGATCTAGTTGCAAATATTATATCATTACTATGTCCGAGACCTCTCTACATAGCTTTATAGCCTACAATAAGAATATTGTTTATTGCAAAGATTCATCTGTGGACAGAAATATCCAACTGCATAGTAATAAATGTTTAAAGACAAGTTTTTGGTCTGTGACATTTATTCATTTACGAATATAGTTCATAGTTCTTAATCCCAACAGTGGTCTGTAGATGAGAATGATTGAAAGAGTCATGTAAAATACTTGGTGGCTCACATTTGCAATGGGAAAAATGCCTTATTTCAGCATTGAATATAAGTTGAAGATGGAGTGGGAAGGTGATTATTGGAGCAGAGTGAGAGCAGTGCAGTACAGTGAGGAAGGACTGCTGGTCTGGTCTGCTTTGTGTTAGAGGCATCCATCTGAAAAGCCGGAGGGATACCTGTAAGACTGGTGTGCATATGCCTTGGATGGGGAATTTTTCCTGCTAGTTGGATTAACCATTGACATGTTCATATAGCTGCAAAGTGGTGATGCATTTGTATCTGTTCATTCTACCTTAAAATCAGTTAGTGTTCAGGAATCATTTTGATATTACTGCAACCTGTACTAGAGAAGACACTTTCACTCACACAACCACACACGTGTTCATAATCACATTATTGGTGTCTTTTTTAGCTGTTGTTGCATAATTTGAGAAAAGGAATATGATTTTTTTCTCTATATAGAAGAAAGCATTTTTTTCCTGAAATTTTTTCCACCTAGTCAAATGAGAATTTTTTAAGTTCTATTAAGTTAAAGTCCATCAAAGTACCTACATCGTAATACTACTTAGTTTATCTAGTCATATGATGGACTCTTTCTCATGTTGCATTTCCCCTGCAAAATTACTTTGGCATCTAAACCAAGACTGAAGTATAACTCAGTAACAAGGTCAAAGTTACAATCTATGAAGCCCCTATTCAGGTGCAACCCAGTTGATAAACTTCTCCAGTTTCATTTGTGTTTCTTATAGATAAAACCTCCTCAAGCGTCATTATTCCCCAAGCCTCACTTCTGTTAGGGTACTTATATGCTATCTTGCTCACTATTCTTTTGGTGGAAGGAATCACCTCAGCAGAATGAAGCTCCCTTCATCAATGAGCTTATTGTCTGATGCCTAAGAGAGTCTCCTCAGAAGTAGAAAACACTCTGGGGTGAAGCGATCCAAGTATTCAAACTGCCTGAGTGCACTAACCACTGGGGTCTTACATGAAAGATGCTTTTTTCTTGAATATTTTTTAAAAGAATCTTCTAAAAGCAAGTCCGGTACAGTTGTTTTGGGGTTTTGTTTTGGGGTTGTTTTTTTTTTTTAGTTAGTTGGTTTTTTTGGTATGGTGGTGGGATTTTTTTAAATGCTAGTATGTCTTTGTGGGATCTAGTTTAAAGATTTTAAATTACTATCAGATGTCTTAAAAAAAAGCACTTTACCTGAAGCACAATACAAAATATTGGCTGATGTTCTTTGGTCTGGGTTACACCGGAGGTCAAAGCACTCGGTGACATCACCGGTCTTCTGATGTAGGAACCTAATGTCAGAGAATAAAAGTAGATAATAAAAAGAGTGTAGTAACTTTATTGTTATATTTCCATGAGCAACAAAACCATTTTAAGAATTAACATGTAGTGTGATCCTGGCACACTTGGGCAGATCAAGATTTTGCACTGAAAATATGTTCCCTTCTTTAAAACAAAACTAAACAAAACAAACAATCTCTTTATCTGCAGGATGAATGAGCCCCTTCAATACACTGTAAATGTTACCCTGGCTGTGATCCAAGGGTTGTGATGTGGAAGGACTATGTTGCTTAATTTCTCCATTTGAAGCCTTTGTTAAAAAATGTTTTAATCTTTTCTTGACTCCACTGTAGTTTAAAGCCTGGTTTAACATTCCAGCCGGCCCACAACAAAGAGCATCATTGTTTGACATGCTTTTCCTACAGAGCCTGTCAGATGTGCTGCATTATCTAAACAATGTTGGCAGCAAGTACACAAGTAGCAAGTGTGAATCAAATCAAATATGTCCACAAATCCAGACTCCAAGCCTGAACATTCCCAGATTCCAAGGGTGTAGCAAGAGTGTCTGGTTATCAATAACCATAATCAATGATCATCCTGTTATTCAGGATTCAAATCTGAAACTTGATGGGGGAATAACCCACGCTACTGTTTGACTTCATGCTTCCATCCCACATTGGAACCACCAAATTAGGAACTATTCAACCATGTTCTTTACCTCAAACACCAAAAAGAGGGTTGATCCCAGAAGAATATAGTCTGATGCTTGCTGACATACAAGACTAAGTCCCAGTGCATAGAATAAGCAGTGAAGCTACGGGCTTGACTGCTGTTCCTCTTGCACTGGCCTCAGCCTTGCCTTCCAACCTACTCCATCCTGCTCAGCACCATCCTAGTGGCAGTAACCACCTCACTAAAATCTGCCTACTCAGCTCTTTGGGTGACTTCTCCCTCACCTATTTCCATCTAAATGAATTAAGCTAGCAAAGATCTCCTATATAAACTTTGAAACTGGTCTGACTCACGATGAGTAAAATGCATTTGGGACTGATTGTATGAACAATTCAGCCTGAAGGTCTGAGGAAGGCAGTACAGAGAAGCCAACTAAGTTAGGTCTTTGATGCTATGAACATAAGCATCTTCCGAGTAAAGACAAGTATCTGTGGAACAACTTCAGAACTTTATTAACTTATTTTATTGCTGTATCATTCCTACTTTCAATGATGATATTGTGAAAGAGATTTTCTTTTTCAAAAATGTGGTTTTGATAGCATACCTTAATACAAGCTACAGTACCACTAAAATAAGTTTTAAAGAGCATTTGTTTCAGGGAAAGTTTCACTAAAAAACAAAGTCAAGTGCTGAAAACAAGATTAAATATATTCAGTGCAATCAGCTAATACTAGCAAATATGAATTGTGGTTCCATATGTTTGTCATGCAATAACAATTAGTTTGAGGTTCTGTGAGAGTATTAGAACTTTTACTGTAGGAGGTGTCACCATATAACACACAGATCAAGAGGTCTGGATGTGGTAGATGTTAACTGAAGTTCCCAGTCTTTGCAGTGGAGTAAAATTATGTTCAGCTGTGTGGACTTAGAAGTGATAGAACCTGCACTCGATTTCAGCACACCACAGCAGGCCAAATCATGCCTCAACAGCCTCCATGAAAGAAGAGGATCTTCCCTTTACCACCTCATTACTCCATGTTGACAAATATTTTACTTTCTGCACTCACAAAAAGAAACCCTAATTAATTGACTGCCATACAGCATTTTGCTACTGTGACTGAACTTAGGCATAAATATAAAAAGGTCTCATCTTGTACTGCCTTTTGTTATTATTCAAAAGCCAGCTCTCACTTTTACATTTTTAATTTCTTTTAAACAAAGAAATAAATTTTACGTTGTAACTTTAAATACACAGCAGGGTTCTATAGCATGACAGGTATTTCCCAGAAATCAGAAACACACCAAGTTCAGTTGTTCTTCAATGTCAGGTCTACAGTCTTGCAAGGAGTTAAAAAATAAATTATAGAATACTTATTAAACATTTTCAGCAAATGTTATATCTATATAACTATTTTTATCACGTACTTTCAAAGTAAAACACAAAGTATTTCATTTAAGTTTTAGCAAATGAAAAAAAAAGTTGTTTTCTTACTATTGAAAGAAATTTGATTTTGTGCTCAACAACAAAGAAAAAAGTAAATTAAAAGAAATATAGATATGAAGGGTGATTTTTTCTTTCTTGAAGAGTAAAGGGCTAAACCGAAAAATTTCAGTTGTTTCTTGGAAAAAAAACTCATTCAGGCATCTAAGAGGATAAGACAACATTCTTACTAGCAGTAAGAATAAGTCTGTTCATTTAACATGTATTTTCTAACTCTTACTTTTGCTCTCCTTAATTTTTAAATGATATTTTATTGTAACAATGAAATGCAGTGATACAGAAATAAAATAAAAGATCATCATGAAAATGGAGAAAGACACGAGAATCTCAAATAGGGTATAGCAAAAAAGGGTGACAGTATGCCAACAAGTGCATATGTATCATTTCATCTGCTTTGGAAGCAAAGCAGCAAGTTCTGTCTTTGTAAGAATTATTGGTTTTAATTTAAAACAATATTATGGTAAAACTAGATTAATTTATGGCTGGACCTTCTTATTTATTTTAATACTGTAATTATTAATTTAAATCTTCTAAAAGTTTTTAATTCTTAGTTTCAGGAACTCCGCATTTCAAATAACTTCTAAATGCCAAATTTTATAGAAAGGAGATATTTCACTAGAAGAATGATGTCAACATGAATAAAGCAAGGCAAGAGGAAGCTCAAATGAAAAACAAATGACATAAACAGTAGTAAAAAGATTTAAGAAAGTATTTGTTAACGTCGCCAACCTGATTCATTTTCTTCTGCCTGAGGCAAAACCACGGTTGACCATTCAATGCAGATGCAAAAAAATGCTTTACGTCCATATTCTTATCTTAACTTCATGTCAACTGACAAAGAGAATAAAGACTTGCAGTTTTTCTTTATCCTAGCTTGGAAACTTTAAATAGGTGGCATTTCTGAGAATTTTCACAGAATTAGAAGTGTGCTTACCTCTTCTTTTCAAATATGCTTTCCCTTTCTGTTTCTTTGCTACAGTTTTCCTAAACCTGGCTGCATACAAAAGACCCAAAACTAACTAGAATCCTTACAGTCAGTGATTAAGAAAATGGGCTTTCCATGGTGGATCTGGAAGAACAATACGTCTCCTCTTATCCCAGAACTTGGGATACTCTTCTAACTCTAGAAAGAACTTTTACCTGTTGTGAGCTACATGTCATCCAAGGAAGAGTGCTCACAGTATGCAAGGACTGCAAATGCCAGTCTCACATCTGTTGTACTTCATTCTCAGAGTAATGAAATTTTCATTTCAGGCTTCATTTGCTCATCCGAAAAGGACTAAGTAGATCAATAAAGTAGCATGATCAATGCACTAGGCACACACTGCCGACTGTGCCATCTGCAAACACCGGTCATTAATTGAAAGTTGTCTGCCTGGATTCTGGAAGAAAGGCAGTCTGATCTTGAATCACACAAACTCCTCTTCCTCCACATCAGTACACCTGTATTTCACATGCATGTAGTTAATACTCCATTTCTCTTTCTATCAACCTGGGCAGAAGATAAAAACAGGCTGCAAAACCCACTCTCCTTCCTAGGCAAGTCAGCAGGGTGGCTGATAACTAAGTACCTACAGTATTGATGTCCAGCCACCATTAGAAGAACCTAACATCTCCTCTTAATCACCTAGGGCTGCTATGTGTGATTCTCAATCAATATTCCAGCTCAAAATTGTATTAGTTAATTGTGACCAAAAGTTATTACATTATTACATGACTATAAAATACAGATAATACATCCGCCCTCTTAGATGGCATCTCTAACAATTGCCACTGAGCAGTAATCCTTTATTGAAAAGTCTGGTTGGAGTTTAATGAAACCTGTGTAAAATTTTAAACTGTAATTATTTTAATCTTGCTTCCCTGGCAGATTAATGAGGAGCATTTAACATCCTTTCTCACTGCTCTCTTTTAATTTATTCCTGCAATATTTATTCTCATTCTGTTTTAAGACTGGCCAGAAATGATATTGGATTAACTCAGCAGATATGGAAGAAATCAGGTGACTGCCTTGATTCTTTTGATGTTGTGTTAAATTGCCTAATAACTGGCAGTGACCAGATGATGTTTGTAAACTGGCAACATCCATTTGTCTTACACAACTGAGTCATTTTTTTGGGTCACAATCCACTTACACAGCATAATCTTACTGGCAGAAGGTGGCACAGGCCTCCACAGCCTCAGAGGAATTTTCAGACCAGAGCCCCAATCTCTGTTAGGCAAAAAACTTCCTTCTTCACATGAATTCCATTTTTTCCCTGCAATTTAAGGCAGGCTAAAATTTTCAGAATAGGCCATTAGAAGCCATAAGGAAAGCCGCATTTTTAGAAGTGAAAAATGTGGCAAGGAATGTCACAAAAGAAACTCCTAGGTAGGAATGGTTTGGAAAAATTGTCCTTAATCATAAGACAGTTAAATAACTCCCTGTAAAACTCATTTTCTGTTATTTTAATGGGTATAAACGTATTTCAGGCTTTCCATGAGAGTCTTAGCACAGTAGAGAGGAGAGATTCAGAGTCCTTCTCTACAGCAAAAACATCACAGAAGTGGGACACCATTGAAAAGGTGTGCAAAAAGCAGCATCGACAAGCCCACCTCTATTTTGAGGTGTTTCATGAGGGCAGCTTTTGCCAGAAGAGAAGAATTCATCCACAAGAAAGACATCTGTTGTGGGAGGTCATTAGACCGCACCTGGTCCTCTGGGAACTTCATGCACATGGGCTAGTTATGGGCTGGCATTGAACCAGTGGGTAGCCCAGATTAATCTAACAGATCACTGATAACATTACATTACCTACACATTTATAGGTATCTGTTTGTGCCCATGGTTGTCAGACTTTTTGTTTATCTGACTATATCCATAACTGTTGGCCACCCTCAGTCAGTGAGAAAATGGTGTCAGAGAGAAAATTCTACAAGTTTAGTAAAAAGGCATTGCTGACCAGAAGAAAAAGCACTTGTTAGCATGCTCCATTTAGGAACAGGCTTCAGATGAGATCACACCATGGGAGAGAGATGACCTAAATGCCCGAAAAGCAAGAAAAAATTTTAAATGGGGCTTACACTTTACTAGACACCAGAGAATCCAACCGTGAGGCACAAATCCATAGGAAACCAGGCTTCATTTGTTCCGCTTGTTGCACAGGGAGCTCCTTGTTTGTACTAAAAGCAAGGATGACTTTCAGTGCAGTTTCACTTTCTGCCAATATTATTTATTATACCACACCAAAAATCTGAGTGGCATTTTGCCTTTCCTCCAATGTTTCTGTCTTGAGGAATTTGGCCTATGGGCCAAAATTTTGTCCTCAAATTCACTTGCTCAAGGAACGTTTCACTGTTAACTTGATACAGGAAGCAAGTCTTTCCACTGAAGTCAGTCAGAATATGTGACTGTCCCTGCTGTAGAGTGATGACAATTCGAGATGGGGACAGATGGGAGAAAATGTCTGATAATCCAAACTCTGAGTCTTGCACAGAGGGCTCTGAAACTATTAAGTCAGAAAGGTGAAAATTTTTAACTCTTAAGCAACTTGTCTGTAGAGATATTTGGATTTCTTGTTGAATGAAGTCTATTCTTAAATATATATTTGCAGAATGTTAGACATGTTACCACCTCTGTCATAGATGAAAAAAACTCCCCAAAGAAACCAACATATCCACTCCTACATGTATGGACTCAGAATATCAAAGAAAGTGACACAGCCCCACACGTCGACCTTGACTGTTGCCTTTCTATGCAGAGGTCAATCTTGCCAGATGCTCAGTGCCCCAGTGATTCACACTGGAAGCTGAAGACACTTTTCATCTTGCCTCATGCTTAGCACCTTCCTCAGCACAGGCTTTCTCCACAGTTTTTGTTAAAAGTAAACAGAATTATTGACTAGGCACCATGTATTTTCTTACCTAAGCAATGCAAAGGCTTGGTCATTTTGCAAAAGAGTTGAAACTAGAACAGCTGATGTAACAGCAGTTCTGTGTTGTAATAAAAATGATTAGTATTATTACAAGTAGAATATATTAATGAGTGATTTCATTCATCTGAGTACTCATTTCAATTGCTCCATCTTTAAAGAAGTATTTCCACTGCTAGCTTGATACAGGAAGTAAATTTTTCCAGGTCACTCACACCTTTATTCCTATGAACCACGTTCCCATATGTTTTTGCAACCACAGGGACTGACTCTCATTTCTGAAGAAGAAACCTTCTTCACATTGTTCTGTCATTTAAAACCATTTCAAAGCTCTTTTGTATGGAAAAGAGGCTATACAGTATTACTAAGTATTCCAGCCATAATGTTTAAACACTAGGAACCCTTGCATGGAGTTGAATATTTAAATAGGTTCTAAATATATTACCAGTAGGCTCCAATTAAGAGAAGCATAGTGTAGGTAGATCAGAATATGCCTAATGTGTCTTAAACCTACCAGGATGAGCTTCTCTTAGAGTTTACTCATTAGCTTAACTAGTATAAAAGACAAACTCCACTATGTACTTAACCTTAACCACATATAATACTATACCCAAGCTAACAAAAAAAAAGTGTGTTCTGATCACATGCCAGGTAAAAAGAAATACAGAATCCTAGGAAGGTACAGTTTTCACATGCTTAAATAAAATGAGAAGAACACTGGGTAGGAGTTTAGGGATTACCTTGATTTATCAGAATTTAGTTAAATTACACCTCCAGTCTTCGCTACATGTTAATGACTACAATCTTCACCAATTTAAGATAAAAATGTCACTTTTATGGTTAGTGGAGACAAGGACTTTGTATGCTATAATAAGGTTGCTCAAGTACCACAGTCATATCACTGTATAGATATGACTAAAATTTTCACATGTACTGTCATTTTTGCATCCTAAACCAAATTTCACTTCTCATTCAGGTGTCCAAGAAATTCTTAATAAAATAGTTGTCTGTATCAATGGACTAATTAATACAGATCTTTCAGTTTTAGCAAACTACTCAATTTCACTAAAGAAAGGTTATGTCATCTGTGATGTGAAGACAGAATACATGTATACCAATATATACCTATATGGCCATAGATGTCTTAAGGATGTAAGGAAAAGGTGAAGAGAGAAGAAAAAGCCATCTTCAGTTCAGGAATTTTCTATTATGAGGCAAGCACCACAGAAATCTCTGAGTTCCTCTGCCTCTTCTCTGCTCTCCTCTTTTTTCAGAGAAGGAAAAGGTAAGTTTAGTATTACTTCTTTTGTACTTGTGGTTAACATTACAACTGAGCAGTTTTTTATTAAAGTTCATCTCCTAGCCTTCTTTAACCATTGACTTCATCTGGCTGTATAGGCTCCTTCTAAAACAAGGGAGATGATACTTTCTCCATAAATTACTTCTTCCCAACTGTGTGGGCTTTCTGGGGTTCCTCAGCTTTCTTTGGCGTCTGCAAAGGAAGACTGAGCAACAAACTTTGACTAAACCTTTAAAAGATCAAAGTTAAGTCAGATGAATTGCAGCCCCAGAACTCAAGGAGTGGAGGTGAAGAAGGTCCACTGACATAACAGCTTATAGAGATGTTCTCTGGGAAGAGCAAGGAGGGTTTTCCAGTAAGAGGAGATGTAGCTTTTTCTTTCCACTCATTGAAAGTGGAAAAATAGAACATTTTTGACATATGTTGAGGAATTAATTTTTTTTAAGTAGTTTTAAAAGACTTATTTTGGGATTAATCCAAGAGTATTGCTTCAGTAACACCAGATAATTCTTGTCTGATTGTCTGATTTTGACCTTCAAAATGTTTTACTAAACTCTTACATATATTTAAAGACAATGAATTCTGTTACAAAAAACATTTCAAAATCTTTTGAAATGCAAAACTTAAACATACCTGGTCATTTCTGACCACCTCAAAATTTTTTCCTTTTTTATCTATTTTTGAAACAAAATGTTGTAAAGAACACACATCTGTAAATATTTTGCCTTGAACCAAATAGTCATTTTCCACTGGGGAATGGTTTTCATTCTGACTTGAAAGACATACAAGTCAATTGGGCACTGGGAGTAGAGGGAAAAAGTGCAGGTTATCCTGTGGCACTTGTTTGACTGGTTCTACAAAATAACGCAGGGAATAATATTACATCACAATAGAAAGATGTCCTACTTCTTACAAAGGGCAGATATAGAATCATAGAATCATCTGGGCCGGAAGGGATCTTCAAAGGTCATCTAGTCTGACCCTCCCCGCAGTGAGCGGGGACACCCCCAACTAGACCAGGTTGCCCAGGGCCTCATCAAGCCTTACCTTGAATGTCTCCAGGGAAGGGACCTCAACCACCTCCCTGGGCAACCTATTCGAGTGCTCCACCACCCTCATCATAAAGAACTTATTCCCAATGTCTAATCTAAATCTGCTTTTTTCCAGTTTAAAGCCATTACCCCTTGTTCTGTCATTGCCGGCCTTTGTAAACAGACTGTCTCCAGCCTTCCTGTAGGCCCCCTTCAGGTACTGGAAGGTTGCTATTAGGTCTCCCTGGAGCCTCCTCTTCTCCAGGCTGAACAACCCCAGCTCCTTCAGCCTGTCCTCGTAGCAGAGGTGCTCCAACCCCCTGATCATTTTCGTGGCCCTCCTCTGGACCCTCTCTATCAGGTCCATGTCCTTCTTATATTGAGGGCTCCAGACCTGCACACAGTACTCCAGGTGAGGTCTCACCAGAGCAGTGTAAAGTGGCAGAATCACCTCTCTGGATCTGCTGGCAACACATCTCTTGATGCAGCCCAGGATGCGATTGGCCTTCTGGGCTGCAAGTGCATGCTGCCTGCTCATGTCCAGCTTTTCATCCATCAGCACCCCCAAGTCCCTTTCCTCAGGGCTGCTTTCTAACACCTCATCCCCTAGTCTGTATTGATAGCGAGGATTGTTCCGGCCCAGGTGCATAACTCTGCACTTGTTCTTGTTGAACCTCATGAGGTTTACTTGAGCCCACCTCTCCAGCCTGTCCAGGTCCCTCTGGATGACATCCCATCCCTCTGGTGTATCGACAAGACCACACAGCTTGGTGTCGTCCACAAATTTGCTGATGGTGGACTCCATCCCTCTGTCTATATCGTTGATAAAAATGTTGAACAGTACCGGTCAGATATTCAGGGAAACTCATCTCTGTCCTTACAGGAGACTCATGTGTGGCCACTTAGAGAAGAAGGGGTGTAGGAAAGCGGGAGAAAAAAAGTTTTCAAATCAAACTGGAAATAAGTGCTACAAGGAAATCCCTGAGAAAGACACGGTCGGTGGCATCTGAGAGCCCTGGCAGGCACAATGAGTTACAAAGGGATGATGCTTCAGAGTGAATGCTGTCCCAGACTCCAGTTCAAAAATCCAGCAAAGAAATGAAGGATTGGGGCCAGAGGGCTGGAAGAATCCAACCAGAGTGGAACAATAACTTGTCCAAGCACAGATCAGCCTTAAAAATTAAGAAAGCTAAGGGTTTACATAATTAAAGGTGTGGCTGCTCCAGAAAAGTACATGAGCCCAGGGGGATTAAGACTGGCCTAGACCAAAAAGGGTTACTCGGTGATAAATAACTCTTAGAAATGGTAATTACATTATGCCCTAATGTTATTTACTGCCTAATATTGTTCGCTGTGACTCCTTTAATTAATCTACCTGACATTCTCACTAACTCATTCCTTTTATCCTTTGCTGAGATTAAAGGTCCTTTTTATCTTATTGCTTTTATGTTCATTCTTGGGTGAATCCAGGATGAAACTAGATGTCCATGTGCATTTTGAGTGCCCATGGCACTCATTTTGGGATTCACAGCAAGCTTACTGCCCCTTCTATTATTGAAAGTTCTTGATGTCCTGATCTCTTTGTAATCAGTTTATCCAAGACAGGAAAGAAGTTCCTAAAGTATAACATTCTCCAGCTCACAAAATCCCTCAGAGAGAGTCCTCAGAGTCACTCTTAGTCTAACAGAAGACGTCCGTACTTTTTTCAAATAAAGACTTCTCACTAGACTCTAAGTCACTTTGAGAAACTATCTAGCTAAATTACCCAGTAATTTTCCTTGGCTAGTTTGCCCAAAAACCTCACGAACTCCCCACATTATTATTTCCCAAGACTAGTTTTGCTCTCTTAGGATATCTTTGAACTGCTTTCAATTACTCTGACTGGTCAAGCTCTCCACTGAAAATGCTCCAGTTCCCTGAAGCAGATCCTCCTGATGACTTAGGCAAGAAACAAATATAATTATTTCACCTTGTGGTAAATTGCCCATGATCAGCTCTATGCTGCAAAGCATTATCTCATGGCCCTTTATAATTGTGGCGGCTAGTTTACCAGCAATGTTTTATCCTGTAACACATACTACGGGGCAGATTAAACAAATGACTTGTTTACAAACAGTTTAATGAGGAATAGCTATGACGCACACAACTGCTTCGTTTCCCTCTGTATACGCAAAGGAGCTTGCTTCCTATTTTCTTTATACAGATGGCACCAGCATATTCCTCTTCAGAGGCCTTTCAATGAGTGACCCTGCAGCAACAGAAACCCGTGTTCCACTGATTTGCATCTGCTGGTGACTTCTCAGCAAGGGTGGGACAGTGGCCAGGTTCAGTACTGCCCACCTCACTGGAGAGTGTTTCATCTGCTTTCAACCTCTTCCCCGCATGTTACGTGCAAGCTCCCCACATGTCACAATACAAGCTCTCAGGACAGTTTACAGGGGAACCTTCTCACACAGCATCACCCACGTTTAGCACCAACGTCTCAATAGCTGACATGAGCAGCCAGGCCCATGTCTCTGTTCCCCTCTCCTCATGATCCCTCTTTCTGCAGCCCTGGCAAATGTGTTTGATTCCACCATCATTCAGAGAATAACGTTCTTTTCTCACATCGTTTAATTGTTATTTCCCTCCTGGTCACCTGTAATGGTATTTTATGCCAGTGTGGTATTTTAACCATTTTAAACCATACATAAAAACAATTTCTCAGTGGTTTCTTCACAAAATGTGATGGTGAGCCAGACTGTTGCTCATTCTTTTACCTGGCTTGCCTACCAATGTTGTCTTGTGCTTTGATTTCTAAGCTTTTGGCAGGGATATCTTTTTGTTCTGAGTTAATATAGTACTGGGTGCAAAGGGATATTTTGCCCAGGGGTAGAACGGTTAGACATATATTCTCTGGAAGTACTACTAACAGTAATAATAAAAATATTAATAGCAAAATTTCTTCAAGGATACCGCACATGGGGAATGAGACTGTGGTCAGAGGATAAGAGTTATTGAATTTCTGATGAAATACTGAGATGTTGCGTGAAAAAAAAAAATCATTTAAAGGAAATAATTTTTGCTCAATTTCTACTTTATCAGACATACTGAAAATTCAAATTCAATTTAAATTTATGTTTTGTGATTATTTTTTCCATTCCTGTGGGAGTTTTCTACAATAAGTCTTCAATTAAGCTTAATTCTGTAACTTGCCTTGGTGATAGTATTACCATTATATCTTATCAAATTGTTGAACTAAAATATGCAGAAACACCCAGGATTTTGATGTAAAACTGCAGCTGTTTGAAAATGTGCAGTGAATGTCATCTTTGGAGCATAGTTTTTGATCATCATCCCGCTGGACACTTAGGTAGCTTCTGTTTTCCATATTACACATATTTAAAATATATAAAGCAGAACGAATTTCAGAAAAGATAGATGTTAAGCTAGTTGCATGATATTACAACTCTACATGACTACCGCCATAATAATACCCAATACCCAAGGCTATGAGTAGTGATAATTATACTAAGCCTAGCATAGATTCTCACTAAACTGATGATCTCTGTTCTGATGCCTACCGATATTAAATACCAATAAAATTTGGGCCCTTGTTGGGAGATACTAATCAAACATATGTTCTGCCACTCTGATCTATCTCCACTATTATCACGTAATGAAGATCCCCTTCAAGGCACAGAGAGCAGTACACAGCTTGATTCATTTCCCATTATCAGGTAATACACAAACTGCACTGACTCTAGTATGAAATTTCTGTGGATGAGAGGGGAAAGCAAGAAGTACACTAGTGTTAAAAAAAGAGAAGGGACAAATCGGACAATTGCCTGGCTGCCAGGGTGAGAATTGTGGGCTTATATCCATTACCTTAGGAAAGACGGGGAGCCCTATAGTTATACTTTATTGCTTATACAAACTGTCACCATGTAAGACGACTTGTGACAAGGTAAAGGGGATGAACAGAAAAAGCAGCTGTGCAGTGGAGCTATCTTACACTGTTTACTTACGCTTACATAGAACAATAGAATAAAGCCTGAACAATTCCTGAACAATTCCTGCTTCGGCAGCGGAGTTGGACTAGATGATCTTTATGGTCCCTTCCAACTCTAAAAATTCAGTGAAATTCAGTGAAATTTGCATCTGATTTAAAAATCAGAATGGTAAGGTTAATCATAAAAGATACTTTGAGCTGTTTTATTAAAGTATCCTGCTCTCTCTTGATTCCAGCTTTATTTTTCCCTTCCCATCATCCTCTTACACTACAGGTACTTGAGTCTCCCAGCTGCAGGCAGGGGCAACTACCAACATAGAAGCCATAGGATTAAAGTGCAGTGAGGAACAATTTCGCCAAATGCTGTTAGTTGTTATCAGTTTGCTAAAAAGCCAGCCTTCTCACCTACATAAACATTTGTAAGAGGAAAAAAGTGAAAAGTACCTCTGTGCAGAAAAATGAAACAAAGAAAAGTACCTCTGTTTTGCAGGATAACACAGACTTTACTGAGACCTCTCAGAAATATTAGCCCAGCACAGAGTTTGTGGCAGCGTAGCTACAAGTTCTGAAATTATATAGTGAGATATTAATAACTTTTTATTCTGCTCTTTCCACATTGCACTTCATTCAGTACCATCAACAAATTAACATTATACAAGTCTGTGTTCTGGTAGGCTATACCAAGATGTTTCTCATTTTCTGTTTTGTTCCTTTGGAAAGAATAAATAACACTTCTCTTATTTTTAGCTTTTCAACCCAGTGTTACTCTACATCACTTGGAGACTGTCAATTTTTGCAGTACTAGTTATCTTTACTAACCAATGTATTTTAGAAATTAACACAGCCAGACATCATAAGTAGCTGCAGTCTTGAAAAGCAGAATTAAAAATTGGCCCAGTTCATGGCTACGGCTCCTCCCGGGGCCATAGATGCTTGTCTTAGTTTCTGTGCTTTGTATGGAAGAAGAGATTAAAGATGCTAAGCCAGACAGAAAACAGCAGTTGCAACAAGCCCAGGCAAAAAGGACGAGGGGACATAAAAAGCATAAGCAAACCCTCAGCCCCTATCGGCACCAGTTCAGCAAGCCTGGGCAGAGACTCTGAGATACGGCAGCCTCTCCGTGCAGACTTCGTATGGTCTATCGGTAGCCATCTAAAGTTTCTGCATTTGGCATATGTGTTTCAGCTATGGTGGAGAAGAAGAGGCTCTTGCAGAATGGGATTCACTGCTTTTGATGCTTTTGATGATCTGTGTACCAAGCATGCACTTCCACAGAATCATTCATCCCATTCATTTCTCTCCTTTTTTCCTGTTTTTCTCCTTTTTTCCTGTTTTTCTCTTATGATACCATCATTTATATTTGAATAATGTATAGGTCTGTATGCAGAGCTTGCTAATTTTTTTTGGTTGCACAATTTTGAGGCAGAGCATGTGTTCGTGACACAACTGATCAGAGGTGTTTCATATTCCGAGGTCAGCAGGTAGGTAACATTAGATTTGGTATTATGTCTATTTGCAATAAGCATTGGGGTGCCAAATACCTGATTCAGGCAACTGGACTTTGTATTAAGGTCCCCTCATGAACTAGGAAACTTGGAGTATGACTTCCCTGCAGCATCCACGCTCTACAAGAGACTCTTTGTGGCAGTCGAGCACAGAGAAGGGGCAAATTCAGCATGAACTTTCTGTTGCCCACTGGTATTCTCTTATTGAAAGATAAACTTTATACAGCCAGATAAGAAAGAAAGATGAAGTTTCAAAAATCAGCAAAGCTTACACATTAATTAAAATCATGATATTTAAGTAGTTGTTTGAACTCATATTCACACAAAGAATGCACCTTCATTGCAAATGAAAATATTTATTGTATCCCCCCACTCCCAAGGATTTTTCAAAGAAATTGGATTCTCTTTGTTGAAAATTGAATCCTGGAAAATATTAGTTTTTAATACTGAAAACCCAGTTTCAAAAAATATAATTAATATTTGAAAACTGACTATTTTCCTGTTTTCATTTATGGGAAATGTCAGCATAAATGATAAATTAAAAACAACCCTTTTTTTTTTTTTTTCTTTCCCAACTTTCCCATGAAAACCAAATGGTATTTTTCTTCAACTCTACTGGCAACAGAAATGTCAATATAGAAAGCCTTCAGGCATCAGACTGGGTTTCTCTTCAAAAGCACAAGGTTAATGAGCATATTGAGAATCGTCAGGAACACACAAGTCTGAAGGAACCTCAGATCCATCTGCTGGACTATTTGCTCGATGACTCACAGGAGGGTGAAAGTTTGAATCACCAGCCCTACCCTTCAAGAGGTTAGATAACACTTTCTAAGCCTCCGATGATCGATTGCTCCCAGAACCAGATCGTGCAGCTGTCTGCCAAGATATTAGAAATTCCCTAGAGGATGAGGACGTAATCTGAATGTGTAGAAGGCTTCCGTTTTCTACAGGTCAGAAAAGATTTTATTGGTAGGAAATAAAACAAGATATCAGAATTGAGAGTCTCATGTTGAAAAATACTCCTAAGTAATACTGTCAACTTACAACAGAGATAGTAACTTCTTTTTCCCCCCCTTTATTCAGAACTATTACTTGCTTTTCAAAATGCTATTTAAAAAAAAAACCAACACAAGCCAACACCAAATCCAGAACACAAAACAAAACAACAACTGCAATACGTATAATTCCATGTACTAAAGGCTAAAGATAGCCTTATGGGAGGGAAATGGTAAAATAACTGATCTTCAGAACATCCTCTGAAGTAATATGTTGTTGCTTTGCCTGTTTTGTAGAGGGGGAAATGTTTTTCATAATCCCATTCACACTATGGAGAATTGTGTGCTGTAAGTAGTACCACAATTGAAAAACTCCAGAAGAGTAGCTCTAAATGTAGAACCAGATACCATCCATGCTGAGTAAAAGTGTCACTGCCTGGCTCTGAGTGGTTAAATGCTTTGCCTGACACTACACACCCAATGCTAAAGACTGGATCAAAATTCAGGAGTTTTATTGAAACTCTACTGAATACTTATATTAATGAATTTTAATCTTGTTTGAAAAATATGGAACTGCTTAACAAATAACTTAAATCCTAACTTTAAAATCTTTTTTTTTTTTTTTTCTCACATTGAGTGGCTACAATGTTCTATATGCAACAGAAATATGGTAATATTGCCAAGTATGCTCTTCAGGATAGTTAGGTCACAGTTATATTTGAATCACAGATTCGCATTTCCTTTTTTTGTCTGAGCTGTATTTTTAAGTCACTGTCTTTTAAATAAAAAACTCTCATTGTCTTAAATCACAGCATAAAGCTGCCGTGCTAATCAATTAATAACATTTGTGATCATGAGGCAAATTGTTTTTGTTACATTGATTTTTATCGTGATCATTGTTCTGTATGTGTACCTGATCATTATCAACCTTCAGGACGTGTCTGTGCAGAGACTAGTATAATATACAGTACATTCTTACAAACTGCGGTAACAAAAACTGAATTGAAAGCTGTAGGCACTGCTGGAGCACCACACCATGGAAGAGAAACCAACTAAAATGTCACACCAAGATTCCTTCATGTAATCTTAAATGCTCAAGAGACTTGGGAGACTGTCTTATGTATCTGCACAAACTGACACAGTGAAAATCTCAGCAAATAGTAATTTTCTGGATTTACTGCATGACAGGAACCTCAGGTGGTAAGTTAAATAATGCAAGGCATAGAAATTGAGTAAAAATCTTCCTGTGAGCCTGCTCATCACAGACATATGAGCAGCTGGTTCCCACTGCAATTCCTATTTGCTTCTAAGCCTCCCCAGCTGGGATAAGTGAAAGCCTTATCACGGTCACTGACAATCTGACAGCCATCTGAGATAGACTGCAAGTCAGTCCCGCATACGGCAGGGAGGAACAGAAACTTCCTTGGGAGGCATTGACAGCAGGCAGCACATTTCTCCCTTTAACTTCCCATTACAGGGTACTGTGCCTGTTCACAGAGAGTGCTGTACCTTGGCACAGAGAACAAGGTAAGATTACGCTGGTATCTCTCACCTACTTCAAATAAAGGTTACTATGTAATGTCTGAGTCTGGGATCCTTCTCAGGACACAACAGCTTTTCACCAGAAAGGCAAAGGGATCTTCCTAAGAAATAAGGAATCAAACAGTTTGAGACTCACATTGTGTCTCTGTGAAAGTCAGTGGTGGCACTCCTCTACTCCACACCATAAGCAATGCCTTGAATATAGAAGACGATGGTCACAGGTTTGGGCACATCAAGAGTCAGATGCACAGGTGCTCAACACCTTGTGCTGGGGCCGGATTTGTGAACTCGATCAGCTCAGGGTGAGACACGGTGCAGGCGAGCAGGCTTCGTGTCACCACTTGCACCAGTAAGGTATTTCATTCTGGGTGCTGAATTATTCCAAAAAATAAAATGTTTACCATGTGCAAGAATGGTTTAAAAAACACTTTTCTGGTAGACTAGATAATTCAAAGTGTAGACAGAGAAATGACGTATTGTGGAGAAAAGAAAGATATCTGTAAAAGTACAATTCATATTTCGATAATTATGTATTAATTCTGAGATAACCATGTGGGGAAAAAAAAAAAGGAAAGCAAGGAGAGAAGAAGATTCACAATAAATAGTACAGTTTCTGTATGACAGTCAGGCAGAGTTGTCTACTTATTGCACAAGTTGATGAGATGTATAGATGAGATGTTAAAAATTCCATGAAAAGACTGATCCAGCAGTCCCACTGTGTGAAGACACTCAGTGACATGCCTGGCAGGTAATCAATGGAGATTTTCTAAGGCCCACTCTCAGCAGGTATTTAATGTCTCAGTAGTCACAGCTTGAACAAAGCTCACCCCCAAACCTTGCTGCATATTTTCAGTATCTAACAGGATCACTTCATCCCATAAAAGAGGTAAAGATACCAGGATACAAGTGGGCAAGAAGCTCACCCCCTTTCATTCATGTTAGTTGCAGAAATTCATGGGTGTTCAAGAAATACAGGATCGGGCCCTTAATTATACCAAGTGGAATACTCTGTGCAGCTGAACCAAATAATCCAGAACCCTTTATATGAAAATCCATAGCTAGCAGACTTCTGTGGCATGAAATTTATACCAAAGAATCTTAGAATCATAGGATGGTTAGAATTGGAAGGGACCTTAAAGATCATCTGGTTCCAACCCCCCTGCCATGGGCAGGGACACCTCCCACTAGACCAGGCTGCTCAAAGCCCCATCCTATCTGGAACACTTCCAGGGATGGGGCACCCACAACTTCTCTGGGCAACTTGTTCCAGTGTCTCATCACCCTCACAGTAAAGAATTTCTTCCTGATATCTAATCTAAATCTGCCCTCTTGCAGTTTAAAACCCTATGCATCCATGTGTGCATGTGTGTGTGTGCACAGGGAAATGTTAAATTGTTTTATTACAGTGAATATTTAAGCAGGAAACGAGTAACTGGTATTACAACTAATAAATTAATCAGTTTAGATCTGTGCTTTTCAAACAAAACATTATATTTCTTGAACAATCATAACTTGATACAGTGTTTTGTCAAAAACACTGAGTAAAGTATTAGACTTTTTTTTCCCTGGTAATATCAGCATAATTTATGTCCCCATAACGAAAAGTTAGAAGCCTGTTCATCAAGCAGATTGTGTCTGGGTGAGACTTTATGCTAATAAGTTAGAATTCCAAGTTTGATTTACTTGATTGATAATACAAAAAGAGTAACAGTGAAAAAGAAATACATTTTTAATATACTGCTCTGCGGTCTCTGCAGTAAACCAGCAGATGAACTATGAAATTTATTTTTTAGATTTCATTAGGATTGTATTAAAATGTATGAAAGATTATTATCCATATAGGTAAAATAAAAAAAGATCTGTCTATTGTGAAAATTACAATTTTTTAAAAATCCTTTGGGGTTGGAGTTTGTTGGCAGGTTAGAAAGGCTGGCTCAACTTAGTCTCAAACTACAGTAGATGCAATAATTTATAGCATCTGAATGGTAAAACACTACTCCAGTATTTAAATTAGCCTTTAATAGATGGCATGAATCATTTTCAAACTCGTGCTTTTGCCCATTGGACTGCATTGCTAGAAATGCAGTGTTCTTGGTGACATTGTTTAAGGGTCTAATCTTATATTGCTGCTTCAATAAGTTTCCAACGGCTGCAGAAAATGAGATGGGGTACACTGAACAAACTAATGCAAAAAGACCTTTATTACAAATAAAGCATTGCTCAGCTGCTTAGATAACTCTTTCAGAAGAAGATAATTCTGAGTTACATTTCTATCACAATAGCAGTATACCAAAAATTATTTTCAATGAAAAATAAAAGAAGAAATCGACAAATTGTATCCAAATCCAAGTTTGTGACTTCTTGCAAAACAGTAACTTTGAACCATGACTATTTGAAATGTGATAAAGTATAATGTAAATTTAATGGCTTTCAAGACACAAGCTATTAAATACCATACAAATCTGGTAAATCCATTTGAAAAGTCAGTTGCTAGGCTTCTAGATCTTGCTACACTTTCAGAAACTGCAAGTTTAATTTCCAGCACCCCCGACTGGGAATCAGAACTACAGCAAAAACAATTACTTTCTTTAAGGTTTTACATACCAGTAAGGAGAGTCACTATTCCAGGAGATTGCCAATATATACAGAGAGAAATACATGCAAGGAGGGAAAGCCACACGGAGGGAGGGATGAAGGGCTGTCTCATCACTGTTAACCTCAGTCTGCAGCCTGTCCAGCTGCCATCGCGGGGCTGAGAGACAGCTTTGCCTGAAGTCATTCCCCAGCCATTGGCTGGACCGAGACTGAACTGAAGGAGGGTAAAAAATATACTGTGTAGGAAAAATTTTAAACCCTTCTTCAATGAAGAGCAATGAAAAATGCCCAGTAGACAATAGCACCAGTAGACCAAGTGATCCATAAATATGCTTCTGTTCCATGAAAAAGAAAAAAAAAAAAAAAGGAATTAACTGCAGAATATTTTATCATGCTGAGCAAAACGTAGACTGACTACAGGCTGCAATAAAGCAGCCACAGGATACCTGTCCCACCAGATTTACTCCCACTTAGTTATCTCCCACTCTAACGGACAAACACGAAGTTGTCTTAGCATCAGCAACTAAATATTTCTCTGCCTACTCAGCTGAAATATTTATGAATTTTTAAGATTTTGAGTTTAAGATATTAGCTGATGAAAATTCAGGAGCAGCTACTAAAATCCATGAAAGAATCAATGATCATTCCATGAAAACCCACAAAGATAGCAGCTTTCTTGGCTGATTTGACAAAGGTGTATCCCTTGGTATACAGTTTCTTTCATGCAGATACAGGGCTTGAACGAGCAGAGTGGGGGCACCTCCTCCTCCTACATGGTACCTGCTCTATTGCCTCCTTTCTAAAGAAAGCAGAGGCAGTGGCAAACACAGCACTGGTATACTCCTGAAACTGCTACTGTATGTTGCAATCATGCTTCTAGACATCCTATCAATTTCCTGGAATTTATGATACAGGATATCAAACCCTATCTCGTTATGATTTTTTTTGGCCCTGGACCCTCTTTGGCAAACACTGTATCTCTGAAATTATGCTTCCAATCTGCAAAGAAAAGATCTCTTAGAGAGGTTATATTTCTGTCCTGTGATATCATCAAACAGTAGAGTTGTAAAGCCACAATTTAAAGCTGGATGTTGAGTAAAAAGTCAGTTTAAATTACTCTGCTTGGCCAGTGACAACAAAGCCTTGGAGTGAAAATGTGGCTGCAGAACAAGACATTTAAGTTTCGTCTGTTGAATCTGATCCACCAGCAGATTATTTGGGTGAGTGTGCCTAGCTACCAGACACCACCACTTTCACTTGACTACTATTCTTTTTCCACACAGGGGTAAGAATGTCCAAGAATATCAAGACTGATGTTGTATGACTTTTTTTTTTATTATTTTTTTAAACAAGTATTTTATATTACCAACACAGTGTAAATCAAGATTGTCAAACCACAACAAGAAAAAAAATCCCTGTGAGAGTGTATTTCTTCTAACATAGAAACAGCAGTTTTGTTATAATATAAAACCAATGCCATTTTCACTCCAAAGCTCCTGTGCCTATTTCGCTACAGCGTTCTGCCTAGAATCCCTCCTGCCTAGAATCCCTTCCAACACTTCCTAGTGACATCTTGTCACTTAAAGAAGCACTTCCTAACAAAAATCCAACCTGAAAACATTATCAACTCCTGCATTTGCTGTCATAGTCTAGGAAGAGTAATGACCAGTTATTCTGCAAAGGTCCCCACTCTATTTCCCTGTTATATTGTGGAAGCTGGATGCAAAATCATTTGGAAAACATTAAGAGAAACAGGATTATTTCCTTACATGACATGAAGATTCAGTGTTGGTGTATTTTTATTTCTGAGTCTGCATCTCTCACAGTAAGAAGGTATACTCCTCTCTAAGAGCAAAACAAAAAATTTAGCATATTTGCTAAATCTGTCATTACCAGTAAAGTAAATAGGTAAGGATAAAAGAAATTACAGCAGTGGACAAAAAGTTTGGATTAAAGCCTTTGCATCTGAGTCCTAAAGTTAGGACACGAATTCAGTCTTGACTTCATCAAAGTCTGGGCTGCTTGGATTTGAGACAAGCTTCCTTTTCAACATGATTTGGTAATTTCCACATTTGTACATATTAATAGACTAATCTTTTGCACATACCTTAAGCTATCAGCTAAACTTGAAATCACATTTCTGCCTAAATATTTTGAGTGAATTGTAGTTATCAGTAAAATCTAAGGCTCCAGTTTAGAAACACCTATGTTCACATGCAGTTCTCCCTGAATAACCCTGCTGAAATCAACTTTTGAAGCATCTTGTAATGTGCTAAAAATGCTCTTTGGGACTTCAGCAGGAAAAGCTCAGAAAGCAGAGAAAAGCTCAGAACATTTTGCTGTATTGAGGACCTATCATGAAATTGAAACTATTACAATGCCAGCTGACCATGACTAGAATAAATATTTTCTTTAAATTTTCCAAGTCAAAAAAAATGAAGCTGAGAGTCTTTAAAAGTGTCTAACCAGATCACAGGCGCAGAACTGCAAATTGTTGCAAATTGTTACAAATATTTTCTCAGGCAGAGTTTGCATAGAAAAGTAGATAGTGAGACCAGTTGATTTGACTGGGAAAGAACATTTTGGACACAAAGATGTTTTTGAATACAGAGAATTTACATCCATTATTTACAACTGCTGTGTGGCCATTAAAGAATCTTTATTCACTTAGAGATAGCATCCATAACTGCAAGGGAAAAAAAAAAAAGACAGAATTTTGTATACAACTGTATTGAAAAGGGAGAATAAGATGACTTTTTATTTTATATAAAAATACGTATTTAAATAGGTGAGTTTTCTGAGACCCAGGAAACCCTTAATAAAATGCCAGGACTTACAAAGGAAACATGTTTGCAAAAACTTTGTTAATTTCTCTAAGGAGTATTTTGCAACAGCTCTTCATTTCCTAGTCTCCCTGGAAATTGGGGATACCACAGTAGAGACTATTTTTGTGGTATTTACAACCAAGTCAGAATCGAAAAAATGCTGGAAGCCTCCCACTAAAGGAAGTCTGTACTAAGCAAAAAATAAAGGAAAGCATTAAAGTCTGTTCTGCACAAACAAAATAACTCTATGTCCTGTTCCTCTATCTAGAAACGTTAATAACTCGGACAAGTGCCCAGTTGACTTTGAGATGAAGTGTCTCCTGGACTGCAATGAAAACTATTTTGCCAAGCACTCGATGGATTGAGGCAGAACTGATGCATTTCACTTTACTTTTAATTCGTAAAATTGACTTACTTGCAGCAAACAGCCTGGCAGAGGATGTAAAATTTTGTTGTTGGTGCTAGGCAGAGTTTTGCTGGAACTCGATGTCTCTCTTACTTGGTGCCTTTTTCTGAGTGAAAGTACAACTATGCAACTCCTCATGGAGAAGCTTCATGGCTCTGAATACTAAAAATTTCCTCTGCCAGAAGGAAGTTTTTCCCAAACCAGATAAACAAGAAATGATCAACAATACAATTCTGCAAAGACGTTTTTTGAAACAGCTTTTCATTTGGAGGAGAACAGGGTTAACCATCTTTTGCCTGTGCTCTGCTAAGGCATTTACTTTGCATGATCTTAAGCAGCAGTTTCTGGAACTCGAATTATTGTTTAAAAGGTAATAAATCACATCGTGTCTTTCTGTCTCCTCCTTTCCCCTGCAGATTGATACAGCAACCTACTACACTGCTGAAGAGGAAAGAGTTTCTATGTAAGTTCAAGTTTTTTTGCTAAAGGAGCAGTAATATGAATTTTGAGTCTGAAATAGAGGTTATTACAAAGTCACCAGCCCATAGTTTTGTTTCTCCATGGGATGTAGTAAAGGTCCACTGGTGAGCTTTATTCAAGATGTTCTTTAGGTATAAGTGATTTTTCACTGAACACTTAGACAAATGAAATGTGCTAAATAACAGTTTTAACCTCAAAATCCTCCTCAGAGCCCACCCCAGTCTCATGGCCTGCGAGATATTGGCAATCAACATGGTAATCTTGTTTTTTAAGGCTGAACAACACATATCTCATTCCTCATATCACTCCTCTGTACCAGCCTCACTGCTGCATCATGAAATAAAATCTCAGTCCGTTTCAGGTGGGGCTGTAGCAGCACTTGGGTGTATGATACCCCTAATTTAGGCAGGACCTCCAGCCAGCACAAGGCAATAGATAACAACCATTTCTAACAGGAGGATGTTAAAATGACACCTACGTTTTCTTGAAATAAAATCTGAGAAATCATACTGTCATGTCAAAGAAATCCCTTAGAAAATTTCAAAAAAGGATCATTTAAAATGCAATATTTATGCCCTTTTGAGAGAGACGGACATTCCTAATTTGCAAAACTTGAGAAGTAAGCTAAGTCCTTTCTTACTATTCAGTGTAATACATACACATCTAATGATAAGACCTTTGTGTCACATAGGCCAGTTCTTAATAAAATACTCAATGACTCTGAAGCAAAATGCTGCAACACAGATGATCTTGAGCTGTACAACCAATTTAATAGAAGAGTGATTAAGCGCTGGGTTCCCTTTTCTCCCTATGGCATTCAGAACAGCTCAGAGCTAAACACAAAAGAACAGAGGCTTTTTTTCTCCTCAGTACATAAATTATTACATTCCCAGGACATAAAAGAATATTTATAAACTCTTGCTAGCTATTGGGAGTAGTAACAGGGTACCTATCTGTTTGCCTGATGACTGTATAGTTTTGCCAAATTTTCTTCCTCACTTCTAGGCCACCAATACAAAGCAAACCATTGCTGTTAGGCTATTTGAATTATTTCAGGGCTATGACTAAAAGGTCTGAATGCATCTTTGTCATAGTAATCACAACCTAGTTTTTGCCTCCTGAGGACTGTGCTCATGGAGAAGGGGCTGCCTTGCCCCTCTCCCAGGTGTCCTGTGCCTTCTGGGGTCTCCTATAGCTGCTCAGTGAGGGGATAAGAGGATCCAGGATGCAGAAGCCAATGTTGACTTTACATGCAAGCTTTCAAAAAGATTTTTATTTGATCTGAGACCACCAGCTGGAGTGCCTCAGCTAGGTGAGCATGCAGAGCAGAACCACCTACAAACTGTCTCAATCCATGGTCAAACCCACCATAGAAAACAAAATAACAAAGAAGCACAAACTAGCTCAGCCTTTTATGGCAGTGTGATGGTTTTTTTCCTTCTCTCTACATTGAAAAGGGCAGTTTGGCCTGAGTCACAACATAAATGTAGCACAGCAAGGCAAACTTGACTGATGAGCATAAGAACAGAGCAGTGGTTCATTTAATCAAATGCTTTTATAAGCAACTAATGTAAATTAAAATGCTGAAATGAAAAATCAAAGTTACCCAGGCTGCTTCAACCTGCTTTAAAAGAATACCAACACCCATATCCACACCCTATTTTTACTTCTTTAGTTCTTCCTGGAACTATAATACACTTTTTTATAATTAAATAAAAACCACAAACCAGACCTTTCAAACAGGATTGTACTTTACATTAACAAAATGCTCCCTCAAGAGTGAGTCAGTCCATGATGCCCATTAATGGCTAACAACCCCGTTAAAAAGGGTGAGCAAAAAAGCCCTAGAATGTTTTATTGTCTAACGTGAAAGCATCCAGAACAATGGATGGGCATTTTTTTTCTATGAATCAAAATAATCACATTTAATTAATTAAATGCACACAGCATCTGATGCTGTAGCTGTTCTGTGCATGGAAGTCAACTGGGTTTAATAAGATGCAACACAATAGAGTCAATTAGTGCATTTGTCTCTAACCTACAAAATGAGGGCAGTTGGTTTTCTTGCATGTAAGCTTACTCCTGAACCAGTATCTACAGTCTCCAGTGACAGCAACTCCAGACAGGGTGTTTTTTTTAAGAAGTGGCTACCAGTTATCAGTATGACTGGCTTTCAACACCAGACCAGAAACAAAGCAGGAGCTCAACCGAAAAGCCACCCAAATTCAGCAGAATTGAAGGGTCATTTTTATCGCTGAAAAACAAGATAAAGTGTCAAAATGTAGATCCCTCAAAACAGAAAACCTGTTTCTGAAATATTTTTCTTTAGGCTATGTCATGTTACTTCCACATTTAGTGAGGAATTTTCAAGAAATTGAAGTGTTTATGCTGAGTGCAAATATGATCAGAACAGTATAGAGTATGAAACCAGTCGAATGTTTGAGAAAAAAAAAAAAGTCATTTAGGAGCTTATTTATTCATCTAGTCAATATGATTGCCTCCCCACTGAAAAGAAATAAGAGAATTATAATACCAATATCCTGACCATGCAGTATACCTACTGGGAAGTCTATTAATTGTGTGTTAGTCTATTGGATATACCTGTCTGTAGTACAAGCGCAGGGATTGATTTTCAGTGTCATGTTTGAAAAGAAAATAATCAGGTCATCTGAAGACAAGAATACATTGGCAACACTCTCTCATCCCACCCCAAATAAATCCAAGCTTTGGCTGTTAGTTTACCTTGAATGAGAGGGTGATTCAACTCAAGAGAAGGAGTAGGTAGGTAACCAGTAAATACCTTTTAGACTATCTGTTGCCATTTGGAATTAGTGCATAGCAATCAAATATTTACAGGGAAAAGAAATGCACTCTGGAACCGAGGTTTTGCAAGTGACCACTCCTGGAGATAATCTAGCCTCTCTTCCCTTAATATTAAAATGGTGGCTAAAAAGGCAAAAAAACAATCTATCCTGGCATCAGTTTGGGCTTTGAGAAAACTCAGCTGAGCAGGGAAGAACAGAGCAGATTATAAGGCATCATTCCTCCAAATCATTTGCATAAGAAAGCGAATTTATACTGTGCCCCAGACCTGCTCAAAGGAAGATGGATCATGGCACAAGGTGTTAGAGGAGACTCAAGTGCTGAGTTGTCTTTCAGAAACAAAGTGGTAATGAATTATTGATTGTATGTGACTGTGTGTGCATGTACAAGTGACTAACAGGAAAAGTAACTGGCTCAGCTTGTTTTCCATCCACACCCAGCAGACACACAGTCATATCAAATGTCACCATAACACAACCCAGTAAATTGATCTCTCAGCAGCGAACAAGAGGCTGTTGGTTCACCTTGCTTTGCAAGCCCTGCATCAGTTTGTCTAATTATAGTTTTATATTTCTCCTTAGAGATGAAAAGATTAGAAAAGAAAGCGTCAACCTGGTGTAAACTGGCCCTGTGCTGAGCAGGAGGTTGGGCCAGACAACCTCTGGGGACCCTCCAAGCTAGGTAATTCATTGATACTTTCACCTTAAAATTAGTCAATACTGGGAAGTAGTGTATTATGTTAGTCATTTTCAAAGGAATTAAAATAAAATTTATACAGTTTTCCATTCAATCATCTGTTAATGAGGTATGGTACACATTTCCAAATATCTACCACAATGTATCTACTTGGACATTTTTTTGCATCCAGAAAATTTGTATTTACAGTGTATCTCTGCACTGGAAACCCAGGTGCCTTGATTTTCATATACTTTCTTTTTACAAAAGGGAAGTAACCACAGCTGTGATTGAGACTTTGAAAGTTCCTTTGTCTAGAACACATCTTTTTAGTATTAGGGGTTTTGATCATAAGACATTCTAGGACTGAAAGAAACACCAGCCTTTTGCAGCATAGAAAATTTCCTTGATATTGGGAAAAATGAAAAATGAGAAATGAAATCCTTCATGATAAAATTCTGGGTTTGAACAGACACTAGTCCTGGTCTGAGATGCTATTTTGGATTGGCATCATTAAGGGACCAGTTTTCATAATTAAAGAAGAAGGAGAAGATAATTCTCTGTCTTATTAACTTTTTAAAAATGACAAGAGTTTGGCAAACATAAACATTTGCAAAGTCTAAGGGAAATATATGAGTGGGCAGAGAGCAGCTGAAGTGAACATACAGGATGAATATTCCTAGCATAGAGTTTTGAGAGTTATCAAAGAGATTATATTTTTTTTACATATTGTAAGTATATCACATTTCCTCTTTCTTTGTTCCTTCAACTGAATTTCCATCACTGGAGATATTCATAAAGCATACGGACGGTTTCCTGAAGACCTGCTGTTAGACCTGGTTTGATCATGAGCTTGAACTAGACAACCCTTTCCATCCTCTGTGGTCCCATGATTTTAGCTGAGGACTTCCACTCTACTGCAAGAGCTTTTTGCTTATCTTTGTACACTTTGTGGTCACCTCACTCACCTGATAACTCTTGTTTTCTCAATAGCATTGTTAGCTTGAGTGCAGCCCAAGATCAGTATCCACCACTATGCTAAATTTTATTGGCCTCAATAAACATAATGATTTTGGCTGAGATTTTATTCAATACTCTTCAGTTCATCTTATTACACTATGCATTGCTTATGGCAAAAAATAGCACTTAGAGCATATAGAAAAGGCATCAGGGTCATACAGGCAGTTAAAAATTATAGTGCAACAGCAGCTACTAAACAGTTTTGTTTGCAAGTGCTCAGCATGCATATGTTAAAACCTTGGGTTAGGCAATGGTATGCTATTTGAGTTTGTATTCAGCTATCTAGAAACTGAAGTGATACGTCAACATCATTAAATGGGCACTTCTGGGAGGTTGTGAGAGGAAACTTGTTAGCCTGAGATAAGAGCATAAATGTTATGTTCTGATAACGTAACTAATTTTCTTCTCCATTTGTAGAGCATAGACATCTAGCCTGACCATTGAGTAATTTCTTTTCCCTGCTTGCATATTTTATTTGCCAGAAACTCACTTGAGTTAACTTCAACAATTTGAATCTCCTAAATTTGATACAATTTTTTATTTAAAAAACCCTCATTTTTCAAAAATGTAAATGTTTTGCTTTGCTGTGTCCAAAATCAAGCCTTTTATTTCTCATTTTTGACCTTCTATTAAGAAATTAAGATTTTTTAACTAAGAAGAATAGAAAAAGCAATTGCGAATGACAAGTTTTATTTGAACCAAACCAAATTATTTTTCATTTCAGTAAAAGAATAAAAAAAATTCATTTCAGGTCTATGTAAGACAACCTTTTCTTTTTCTAGTTCAACAGTGAACTGCAAAAACGATTATTCACACAGCTTTATTTAACCTTTTCTGATTTCATGGACACTTTGGCTCAGTAGCGACTTCATATTGTTCTAATAAGTGAGGAAGCCAAAAAACAGTAGAATGGGGGAGATCTGCAAATTAGATGTCCTGTTTGAGTGCTCATTGGTAAGCATAGAAAAATGAGATTGTTTTGAATAGGAGCTACTATCCAGCTTGTTTATGTCTGCTTTGAATGTTCCTAGAGAAAGCACATTTTTGGCACACACAAGCACCAAAGTGCTACTAGTTCATGACCCTATTCATTCATTATTGAAAAGCATCACCCTAAGCACCTGGGAAAAAAATAACTTAGCCTCATGTCCTGAAGTTAATCTAACTATTAAGGTATCAAAGAATTTGGCACTGAGTTAATAAATCATTCTAGTAAGCATTGTTATGAAGTAGGGTGCAGAAAGAAGCAAATAACCCCATGGAAATCAATCTGTCAAGGGCTGAAATGAATTACTGTAAAATGGAATATGTTTTAACCACTTCTCAGCTGTTTGAGTGCTGAGTTGTAAAAATATAGACCTTTTCTGTGCACTGCAGACCAGATAGTGTCAGTATGTCTAACTTCAGGGCAGATTATTTACAACAGAGCAAAAGCAGCAATAAAAGATATGCTTATGGGCTGGATAAGCAAATTGAAAAACTGATGAAGCTCCTCGATATTGTTGTAAGAAAGGTGTGTTAAAAATATTTAAGATAAAATATAGTTCTACCTGGGTTAGAATTAGTTGGCATTGCTAGAACAAAGCATGAAATATTTTCATCATAGTTTTTCTAATGGAAGGCATAACATTAGCAAACTTGAATATGAATGTGGAAAGATGAGAAGGTTAATCATCAAATTACACATAGGGGAGCTTCAAACCACATGCTCTGCACATGTGTTTAAAATGGGTGATGCTCCTATTTCCCCATCCAGGATAAGAGTATACCTTGTGCAAGGACTGACTTCATTATATAGACTTAATATTAATACTTGAAAGAACTATCATCAAGGGTCATTGACCTCCTGTCTGTTCTGACTGCAAAGGCATCCTCCTGCTGAATTATGCATAGCTATATTTATGTTCTAATTTAAATATCATTTAATATTTAACTTGTTGTTGTATATTTGCATAATTTACTGCATGGTCATCTTCTGTTTACCAGGTCTGCAAGTTTCAGGGCCATACAACACAGCCTGGATTGACTTCCTTGTGAACTTCCTACCTTTACTTGTAGGCGCTTACTTTTCTAAACCTGAAAAAAAAAAAAAAAAAAAAAAAAAAAAAAAGAATTAAATCATTTTCATACTTAAAAAAAAAAAAAGGAAAAAAGAGAGAGACTGATGTTCTATCTGCCAAGGACCCAAAGACACTCCTTTCCCTTGGAAGCACAAATTAAAGAAATTAATTTAGTTTTCTTAGGATATTTAAAACTTCAATCATTTGGATGTTTATTAGGTACAGGAAAGACACAGTGAAGATTTATTTTTTTATGCCTACCATTTTGTTAGGCAAGATGTTAAATCAACCACCCAAGTAGGAAAGAAAAGAGAAAGTCACAAAATATTAACAGTCCACAGTGTATCCTGTTCTAGAATAAGTCTATGGAGAAGGAAGAAAAGTTTGGAGGCCTCACCTTCCTAGTACATCCTTCCCATAGATGAGGTAGAGAATTTCTCCTCTGGAAATTAAAACATCTATATGTACACTGCACAGTGGAGCTGGTTTAAGTCAGGCTGAGCACCATGACATGCAGGCTGTGAGCCCATGGTAAGCTGTTTAATTGTAGTTAACGCTCAGATATCAGCCCCGGACAAGAACAGTGGACCTCAGGAAATCATGACCTGTAGCATGGTTGGCCCTACCGTTGACCAGTGCCTCCAACTTGAGCGAACAGAGGGCTGTGTCTGTGCTGAGGGAGCTCTAGAATTGGGCTGTGGCTACCTCATGCATTGTGGATAATGGGCAAGTCCTGTCATGAGAGCAGATTTTCTCTCTTCTGGCTTCCCAAGTTACCCCAGAGGAGTGAAAAAGAGCCAGACCATTAATCCACTTACCCTTGCACCAGCCTGCAGAACTGGCTGGATGCACTGGAGGGATGGTGCAGCCTACGTGCGCAAACCTGTGTGCTGGTGATCTGCGTGAGGGATTGTGCCTCAGGGGTCGCAGTCCCTCCTCAGCTTCTCCAGAGCTTGTCTGGCTCCTCAAAGGCCCTGGGCTCATCTGCCCACAACAGTCGCACAAACCCCCACCAAAACTTTTAGGATTCCACAAGCAAACATCAGCAACACCCAACCCCCCATCTTCCCTCGAGCCAGGAACCAAGGAAGCCCTGAGTGGCGATGAGATGTGGGATACAATACAAGGTAATGCATTTAGACTAAACCTCAGCATTCCTGCTGCAAAACTCTTGGCCAGGCTGAAACTAGCTGAATACAGGAAAACAGTTTAATGTGACCTTAATATCATCTACTTTAACACTGCGACAGGGATAAAATGGTGGGCTGTTATCACTGCTACGAATAGCACAAATTAAATGTGTGTTTTCAAAAAGATCTGCACCCTAGTACCCAACAAATTACTGACAGGAGCGAATAAATAATTCCTCTCACTGCAAATCTCTCCAAAAAGCAATATTTCTTGACTGTAACAAGTAAGTGCTCTGTTTATGTTACAAGATGAGCAATACAGCAGTCTATACCCTTCCTCTAATGGACCTTCTTACTTTCAATACTAATTACTCCTGTAAGGCTGTGAAATGTAAAAAATTAAATATTTTGTCTTTTCTTGTCATAGCTGAAAAAATAATTATATTTGTAGGGAGATTTTAATTAAAAAAATTAAACCTCTCTCATTTATCTTTGTGCCTTAATTAACTATTATGTAAGTAGAAGGAGGTTTGTTATGTCACTTCTGAAAACAAAGCAGAATTATCAAATCACGGCTGTGTAGTGGCTTTCGTACAATACTTTGGGAATACGGTTTTCTGAAATAGGTGCTGAAATTTTTCATCTCATTTGCCAAGTTGCAGATCCTAAGGCAGGGGAAGGTTCTGTGATTTTTGTGTTTGTTTGTTTGTTTGCTTGTTTGTTTGTTTGTTTGTTTTTAAGAGCTGCTCAAGTTCAGGTATGACTCCATGGAGGTGTATTTACAATTCAAGAGAGCATACTACAGAGGTAGACAAGCTATATCTAAACAAGCTGTGCTGTATGGCACCTTAAAGGGCTGTGCAGGTTCATGCCCCCAAAGCAGTCTCTGAGCAGGCTGGTAGACAGATCCACTTTTAATTCTAATTCCCCAGCTGGGGACTGGGACTGTCAAGGCTGATTCTGCTCAGAGCTCAGTATACTGAGCTTAATGCACCTGAATCAAGCAAATGAGGTCACCTAGGACTTTTTTTACTATTGTTGCTATTTCTTGTATCAACACCAGATATTGCATGACAGAGTACAGTTATTTTCAGTATACATTTAAACATAAACTGTTAATAAACCTGATATGATGGCTTGGAAACTGCTGAAGTGCCAAGTAAATGCAATTTGGTTATCATTAAGAGGGAAGAAATGTACCATTTGCTCAGGAATAAGTAAGATAAACTCATGGGAAATTATAACAGTGAAGGGGGAGAGAAACATGCTTTTTCTTACTTACAGAATGGCTATTTGGGCACTATTGTGTATTGAGTCCTCTAAATATAAAATACCCAACAATATAAAATATATGGAGGCACTTCTAGATATATTAAAAAAACCAGGATGGGGAAACTCTATAGGAATGCAGAATTTGGGTCGGGAAACTGTTTACCCGATTGTCTGTGCCAGACTTTTCACTAAGACTCCATACCCAATATGATTTCTCTTAATAAAAACCTCTGTTTCAGACCAGAACATTTCTGGTTCCTGCCTGAGTTTACATTCAGCCCTGTGCTTGAGTCCAACCAACTCCTTCTGCCACTGTCAGTGTCCCTTCATTTCTCTTGCCGTTTTAAGCATTTCCAAATTATAATAGCTAGCAAATAATTTGCTAAGATTACACTGAGCAGTGATTATGTACATCCTGAAAATACTCAGATCCCACTGACAAGCTGAGTTGAGTTCTGCTGCTATGCATGGGAATTAATTCTGGGAACTAAGTAGGAAGCTATACACACTGTGGCCAACATGCACAAACACCCTGCCACAGCCAAATGAGAGAAAACCGGGTCAGCCATTTTTACCCATCTTCCACACCCCTGAACTGCACCTTCCTGGTGCCTGTCCAGATCATCTCAGGCAGTTGACGGGCCCTCTGTAAGTCTGTTCAGCTCATTAACCTGATCAAAATCTAACCTAGTAGAAAACTAATCCAACTAAAGAAAGACATCAGAAAAAAAAAAAAGAAAAAAAAAAAAAAGGGTGAGTGGTTCACCAGTCAGAACTGGCTCTCCAAAGGTGTTAAGATTTTTATGACCAAAGTAAAGTAAGTGACTGTAGACCAGGGAGGAAAGAGGGTTGATTGGAAGAGAAGTCAAGAGCAAACATGATTTCTCCTTTTCAGCGGTGGGTTGTTATTGCAATTCACCTGCAGTACAAAATATTATCCTGAGTTTATAAAGGGTGCTAAGGTTTTTTCAGACTCATGGCCTTAGCCTCACTTTTATTCTGTGTTAAAATAACCCAAATCAATCAAAACACCAATTTAATAAAAAGAAGGAAAGCTAAAAGGGTGTGCAGGCTGACTTATTGCATACCATTATTAAGTTGATGGAATTTAAATAATTAATGCTGGTATGTTCAGAACATAATTTATCAATGACAAGTTGTAACTTCTTTGGAAAAAGGTCTAAGCAGCTTCAAAAAACAGGTCAATGGAAACGTCTCTATCTCCCCCCACACATACTCTGCTTAAATGACAATTTGCCAACAGAAGCAAAGTTATCTCTATTAATTAAAGTGATCTGCATTAATGTCAGTACATTATGAGGTTACATGACTTTACTGAAACCACAACAGTCTGTGGTAGGTGATGGCAAAAACCTAAGAGCTGTGCCTAGCTCACCACAGAGAGCAGGGTGAACTTCTTCGGATCCTGCCCAGTACCCACTGCATCCACCCCAAGAGCCTCAGCAGTCAGTTACAGGAACCATTAGAAAAGCAAAACCATTCTCTTTTATGGTTGTCCACAAACCTGCAGGTTTCAGTTGTTTTCGAGCTGTAAATGCCGATATTATTTGACATTTCATATCTCATTTCTGCTCCAGCCTGAGTGGGTCATGGTGCAGGTCAAACTGTAGTTCTGCAGTGGAGCACTGGAGAAGCACATTCCTCTGGCATGTAACTGCACAGGGAGAAAAGGACTGTCTGGCAATTAGAGATGCAATAAGAACTAGGGATGTGCCTATCAATGATACTCAATACTCCTGGTGACCATTTGTTTTTTCCTACCTGTTGCTGTTCAGCCAGAGTTAGCTGCTGAATGGTGGGGGAGGGCTGGCAAGAGAGAACAGAGTGGTTAGTAGAAGTAATTGTGTCAATGCCTCTGGATGGGGGAGCTACTGCGTCAGCTGCCGTCAGTGGAGCAATGGACTTGCGCTGATCCTTCCACCACAGGTTGTCAGCAATAGGTGAAGAACAGAAAACACAATGAACCAGCACACCTCCTTGGACTGCCAAAATAATGTGTAAGACCACAGAATATGAATCAGCCACTTTTGACTTTTCCCGCAGTAGATGTACTGCCAAACACCTGACCAAAAAGTAAAGACATTTGTTTATGGAAAGAAATTTCAAATCAGACCAAATCTCCCTCAAATTATTTAATTCTTCATAATCTGGTTTTAAAGATGGCTATCAAAGGAATAAAACGTCTTCATGACCCTTAGAATCTTAGTTTCTTCTCTTGGCTTTTTTTCCTTCTTTTATGTGCTTACCTATGGTCACAAAAAACCTAATGACTCATGCTGGTAGGTTATATCTCACTAAAGAGTGCCTGGCTCATGGACTTTCCCTCAATTACACAAAGGCAAACCTCTACTTTGGTAGCATGTCTCCAAGTGTTAGTTTAATTTCACCTCATTGATTTGACCCCAGAGCTAAAAGACTCCACTCTTAGACCGTACAATAAAATAAGCCTGCCCACAGCAAGACCAGTGTAAGCTCTGAAAAATTAAGTTGATGTTATACTGTCTCCAAATTTTGGCATAGGTGGACATCTATGGGTAGCTGAGAACTTTTAAAACCCCATTTTATGTTGTTGAAAGACAGGATGCAACTACAGAAGCCAGAGAAGCTTCATGTGTTGGCCTATGCAATATCTACACTGAAAACACAACAGTAGCTATAAATACAATTGTGGCTGTGAAGTGGCATTGATAAGGCTTTGATGATGGCATGTTCTCAGCGGGCGTCCAAATTCTCCTGAGGTGCAAGCAGTTTTTCTGTTATGTATAAGAAATGCATTTAATTAAAACTATTATTTCATTTGATCCTTTTCAGACTCCCTTTTGACTCAGCAAGTGGAAACCAACATGAAGACATCTGTGCTGATTGTTTTGTCTTTCTCTGATTCTACTTCAAAATTTCCAGTTTGTGCTCCTCCACCCAGTCTTCTTTTTTTCTTCACATTTCCTGACATTCAAGCCTCAAGTCACACCCAAACCAAAAATAATCGTATTTTGAATGAGATCAAGACACATGACCTCATTCTGAACGTGACCAAAAGAGTCTAGCAGTTCCACTGCCCCTGCTGCTTACACGCAGTCTCCATTTCCCAGTGGCTCAGCTGAGTGGCTGAATGGTAGTGAACTCAAAAGAGACGATTTGTCAATGCTTAAATCTTTGGCAAACATCTCACTGTGCTTCTCAAAATATTTCTGGAGTTACAGGAGATCTCCAGACTACTGGATCATTTTTATGCATTTGGAAATATCTGTATTTAAGAAGCTCTCGTCACCTCCATCAGTATCTGTTCTACAAGCCACTGGTCAATACGTAATCAAAGCCTGGTAAGTTTGTTATACCTTATTCCAAGCAAGGCCACTATAGCATCCATAGTACATCAGACATTAATATTACAGCAGATTACTTGGCAAACTAAATTTGAGCAGTGCCAAATACATTTTAATAAGACATAACAAAATATCTTAACTAGGTTTTATCATTTAAATGCTTTCATAATCAATGGCTATATTTAATGTGGAAACTTATCATTAAGGAAAACATCAATCTTCTTTTCATTCACAATTTACAACTCAGAAAGAGTTGAGGAAGAGATATCAGCCATAATGTTGCTTTCTTGTGTTTATGCTGTACAATGTAGTTCGTTAGTGGTTACTAATAACATGATGCAATGTCCAGTCCAGTTTGGAGGTTTTTGATGCATTTCAGATTGTGTGGTGAAGAGTTCACTGACTGTCAAGAAATCCTCTTACATGAAGTTTAAGGTACACCTCTCTCCATAAAGGCTTATCATAAAATATAGCAAGTCTTAAAGACAGAATTTTTAATGAGGTTTTAGCTAAAAGGAATGACAAATTTCACAAGATTAATTGGCCTCACAGCATTCTGTAATCTTAGGAGTCAGAGATTCTTGCCATTTTTGGAACAAAAGTAAGCTCAAAATTATGAAGAGATTTCATATTTTAGCAATGGTGTCTGATCACCCACCTGTCCCTCAGATAACTATTTTTTTTACATGCCAGAAAAAATATGTGCATTTTACTTGATTTTAAAAGACATATGTCAGATATACTATCCTGTCTGCATGCCCATTGCCAGAGAAATCAATTGTCATCTGAAAAGCTTTCCTGAAGGGAAGAGGACAGACTTGTACCTGTGCCAGGAACATATTTGTTTGACGTGAAAGCAGCTCCCATACTCCGCTGGTGAACATTTAGAAAGGCAAATTCACACCTAGGGGTATTTGTCACCCTTCATTCATGCTGAAGTTTCTGCTGAAGCCAAAGATGATTAGCATCCTCATTTCTTAATACAGAGGTTGAACAATCTGTCTTTACAGGTATGTGTCGTGCTTTCAGTTGGGGTAGAGTTAACTTTCTTACTGCCAGCTGGTATAGTGCTGTGTTTTGGATTTGAGATGGGAAATGGTGTCAACAGTGCACTGGTGGCTTTGGTTGCTGCCAAGCAGTCAAGTCTTTTTCTCACCACACCACCAGCAAGTAGGCTGGGAGTGCACAAGAAATTGGGAGGGGACACAGCCAGGACAGCTGACCCCAACTGTCCAAAGGAATATTCCATACTATGTGTCATCATGCTCAGCATATAAAGCTGTGGGAAGAAGGAAGAAGGGACAGCCGTTTGGAGTCTAGGCGTTCGTCTTCCCAAGTAACCATTATGCATGATGGAGCCTGGCTTTCCTGGGGATGGCTGAACACCTGCCTGACAATGGGATGCAGTGAATGAATTCCCTGTTTTGCTTTGCTTGCATGCATGGCTTTTGCTCTTTTGCTCTACCTATTAAACCGCTTTTATCTCAATCCGCAAGTTTTTCCTCACTTTTACTCTTCTAATTCTCTCCCCCATTCCAACTGGGGGAAGTGAGAAAGTGGCTGCACGGACCTAGCTGACAGCTGGGTTTAAACAATGACAGTATGAAACCTATTTTTTACTGAATTTGGCAAAGATGGATCTATATTTTTATCCAAGTATAATTTTAGTCTATTTGTTCCTAAATCAGAGGGATTTTTTAGAATGTCACTGTCTTTCAGTTATACTTCCAGCCTTCTTCAGGTTCATGTCCCATAATTATGCAATACCTCTTACTGGTGCAGGCCTGGAGTAAGTGGATGTAACTGGAGTTACCTTTTTCTTTACATCCCTTTTTTTCTGACAGCATCTGAAGTAACAATAATGCAGAGGAATTAACAAAGAATAACAATATTCAAGAAGGATTTTTTTAACATTTTTCTCTTATAAAGACTGGTTTAGATATAGCAAAACACTTCAGGGATTGTGTTCTGATCTCGATCCAATGCTAACTTTTCCTCATCATTTTTAATGGAATGCCTCCTGCTTTACACACACGTAAATGAAAATGCAGTCAGACCCAATTTATTTCCTCTTACATTGAAAACACTGCCTGGATTGAGTGGGATCCATAGGTCATCACCGCTTACTATCAGCAATTAGGATGTGTGCTCAGCGTTTCTTTTATGATCAGATTAATTTGTAAGTGTGTTGTACTAGCATTACTCAGTATTTGATAAATAACCTTCCATATTCTCATAACGTTAAATTGTACATTCATCTAATGTATTTAATCACTTTAAACATTTTTTACTTTCAAATTAGTGCAAGATTCTGTTCTAGTATTAAGAGAACTGGTGTATAGTACAGCTCAAATGTCTGGTGTAAAACATACACCTTAGTGAGCTGACACCAGGTGGACTAGCAACACCAAAAGACTTAGATACCTGTCTACCCAACATCAAGACCCACGATTTTAATTCTCTCTCCACAAATGTTTGGTCAAATGAGACATTTCAAGTCTATAGGTATCTTAGTGCCCTTTTGAAAACCCTGCACAGACTTAGAATTCCACAAGTCCTGGGCAGCTATCCACAAAAATCCAACAGAGATCAATATAGCATTTCATCTCCAAGGCCTGCAGTCAAGATATTCTCAAAGAATACATACTCTTTAGACTTCACAAAAAATAATGTCTGGGGTTTAGTGTTCAAGTTATAGAGTAGGTTAGTGGCAACGATCTTTCTCAGGATGTGAAAGATGTGAGTTCAGTAACCTCACTTGCCTACAGAGACTTCAAACTGCATTTCCTACCTTCTTAGTGAATATATAAGCGACCAAGAAATAAAATACTCTGTGGCAAGACATTCTCAGCCCTCTTCTGTTCAGAGTCTTTAAAAGTGCATGGAATAATTAAATATTCACTGAGGCAGAGCAGAGAGTGATTATGGCTCTATTAAACTACTGTGTGCTTGGGGAAATTTACCTGACAAGGCAGAGACCTGTATTTCAGTCCTTGTTTCAATTTATATTCAAGTATTCTAAATTAAGATTTAATTCAATCAAAGTCATTAATTCAGTAGCTAATACTCAGATAAAACTCATGTGTCTTAACCAGTATGGTGTAGATTGGTGCTCACATTCTTGGTCAACAAATATTTGGTCGTTACAGTTTCAAGAAGAGGGATGGAGAGCATCTATTTGACATGCACTCTCTCGCCTCCTGGTTTTAGCAGTTGTATAGAATGTGAAAGTGGCAGGTTCAGGAAAAAGAAGGAATTTAATCTTGATCTTCTACACCTGAGGTTGATGCTCTGATGACCAAATCATTACATGAGAAGAAAGAAATAAAGAAAAGAAGGGAAATATTTTGGCATACTTTTGGTGGAAGAGCTGGAGGAGTGACTTCACTCCCACATAGGTTCTCAGGTTATCATTTCCAATTGATGACATACCCATCCAGGCCAATACAAGGGCCTCCATCTGGCAAGGATCTCAACACAGCTGGCAGAGCTACATTGACTCTCGACCACTCTTAATTTAGTGCAGACAGGGCTAATATATCCACATTGTTTGTGTGCTCAGGTCACACCATCGTGCTCTCAGTCAGTTGTGCCTGTACAGGGAGCCCTACTCTCCTTTTCAAGGGCCAGCACATGTGGGATGAGCTCAGAGGTTTTGGCACCCACTGGTCAGACTTGCTTTTAGGTGTCTGCTTCTAAAGCCATTTTTAGGAAAAAAAAAAAAAAAAAAAAAAGAAGTAGTCAGAGCTCTGGCTTTCATTGAGTGACTGGGTCCATAAAGCACTCCAAGTGTTGCTGCACTTCTTTATAGCTCTCATCCACAACTTTTAGCTTGTGCTGCCTTAATACCGCAAAATATTTTGGGGGTCTGATTTTCAGACCTTTGATGTTTACATGAATCCTACCCATGGCCAGTACAAACATCAAAATCAATCTTCTTATCATTCTTAAGCCTAACATAATTAGGCAAATTATTTCTATCACAGACTTGTTACAAAACTTTCTAAATGAACAATTGGTTTTACTAGAAGCAGTTAAAACAGTCAAGTATTTAGTTGCACTCAGCTAATAAAAGTGTTTTATTCTAAGTTGATTTTTTTTTACAATGTTGCCAATTAGTTGTATTGTTTTAATTTGCTGCCTAGGTGCCCTCAGTATCCTGGCTCAATTACTGTCAACTCTATGGTTCAATTACTGTTTTTCTCTTGATGGGAAACTAATCTGGATAATGTGGTTACTCGTCTGATGGCTTTTGATAGTTTCTCAAAAATATTGTGGGTAGCTGCTAAGACTGCTGATGCCTTAGCAGGGTAAAGAGAAATGTATAACCAGTTACTGTGGAACCTATGTAAGACTTTTATTTGACAACTTCTCTCAAATCATTCTCCACTGGTACTTCCTGAGGAGTAGCTTTCCTAAAATATAACTTGACACTCTCTTATATACTCCAGATACATCCTTTTCATGGATACCTTATCCCTGAAAATTGGACATAATTAGGTCTTATTACATTTGTCTAACCACTAAAGAATTATGTTTCAGTATGAAATAAAGAAAGGGGAAGAAAAGAAGAAGAAATATATGTTTCAAAGAAATAAACACTGGGGAGAATTCACACAGCCCAGTTGCAGGCATATGGCTGTTGTGCTTAAGTAATGACACTGGTTTAACTAAACTTCCTAGATAGTCACTACAGTTAACTAAAGGGGTCTGCAGCACCCACTAGATAAAACGGTCTGTTGACTACAGAAAGACTGGGGAAATGACACTTCTAACCTGGACGCAAATATTTTTAGGTATTATGGAGTCCATAAAGATGAAAACATCAATCTGAGAATAGACTGAAGCAATTTAACCTACTTTTGTGCAAGTCATTTATTCCAGCTGTGAAGAGTGAATTTAAGCTGAGGTATGAGCAAAGACAAATAATTTTGTAAATTTATGGACATATTGAGTCCCCTTTCAAAACAGGATTTACAAATACCTACGTTCTTATAAAGGTGCATAAATTAATTGTACTTATTCAAGGCACCTAGACAGATTTTTCAACTATTCTCAATACCTTGGACAAAGAACTCTTTGTAAGTGTGGCACAAAGCAAAGTCTACAGATAGAGGACTTCACGAAATTAGGACAAACAGCACTACAAAACAAAATATTCAAGTGTTTGTGTGCATTTGTGTATGTATATATAAGGCAACATGTTTTTTCAAAACTCAAGATACACTGACCTGTCAAAGTTTTAAAAAAGTCATTATGGAGGGCTGAATGTTATTTGTTATGTCATATGTAGACTCAAAGCCTCTTTTTCAAAAGTATTGTCTTCTTCCAAAATGTCAGTGCTCTGCCTGGTTATAAAAGTTTGCCTTCTGTCCAAGGAATGTCTGCTCAGCTTAATCATGCTCGAGTCTCTTGGAAAATAAACCAGAAAACTGCACATTAACATCTAAGCTTTTTGTTCTGTTGTTTCTTCTCCTGCTTCTTTTCTTTCCCACAAACTACTTTCTCTGGTTTTGATGAAGACGGCAGCATACACCAGAAATATTCAACTAGAATTGCTAGCACTCTCACTTTGTTATTTTCCTAGCAAGTAAGTATCATGTTCCTAACAGGCAATAATTCTGTTCATCTGTGGCACTTCTAAGATGATTTGTGAAATTGCTGGTTTTGGAGGAGTTTTTAGAAGAAATTTGGAAATCTTCAGACAAAAGACAGTACTATCTCTGCTACCTGGGTCCTGTCCCAACAGAGAAGGAATGACAGCCTAAAGTTCTTCAGTGATAGTTCCCAATCTTACATTTTAGTAAGCTATGTATTTTCCTGTTCTTTTGTCCTCAAACAGGGAGTGTTATCGTTCATTATAACACTACCTTTTTACAGTGTTCTCTTTAATCCAGAATTACTCTTCAGTTCTATTGTTTCACACCAAATTTACATAGCAAACTAACCAGTTTCCTCCTAAATTCTGTTCAATGCATGCAGACAAGTAATCAATGCTACATCTTATACAGTGTAGCGATTCCACACCCAATCAGCCTGGTCTTGAGTTATATCCAAGGGTGAGGAAGAGGTCAAAAGATCACATACTCTCAGTGTGGCAATATCAGATTGCCAATATTAGTGTAAATATTAAGAATTACCCTGCAAGGAAGTGAAATGTGTCTTTAAGACATTTGGACATCTACAATGAGTGCATACATATAAATGATATAAAGGTGACTTAGGACACCTTAGGTGACTTGCAGGAGGTTGAAAACCAAGTCACTGGAAGGGTAGGAAACTAAATACAGTCCCAGAGTCCAAAGCAGCTAACTTAATTAGCAGATTATCTGTTCTCTTTGATGTTTGTCATCTATTTTGGGAGATATGAAACCAGGTTGAACCTCTGGGTCTGCAATGCTGCATGAAAATGGTACCAAGATTTACCAGGTCCCCTGCACCAGTTTGCATAGCAACAAGGCTTTGGCCTTAGTTATTTAGTCAAAATTTACATTTCCTATACCAATGCATGTTCTTCAGACTTTAAACTAGAGAGTTCCAAAATCTGGGTGGGCCACCATGCTTGCTAGAACATCCCTATTGTGTTTGAGGCTGGATTTCATTTAAGTTCTGTTTCTTCTGTCTCTTCTGTCTTGCAAAGGATAATACATGTGGACATCTTATGTGAGATGAAAAAAGAACATCCTATGAATTGGCTGGGAGAAAACTGTTCAAGACCAGAACCAGGCTAATCCTATTCAGGAATGCTTTCCTCACTTCTAGGACAATCTCAAGATCTGCCCATAAGGAAAGGATAATTTGGTTTTATGCCATCTTTGTGCTGTCCCATAATCAGATCTGCAAGGATATGCTGGAGGTGGCTTCATCTGGTTTGGTTAAATCTGCATCCCATAAGCTCTGCTCCCTACCACTGGTGCTTGCTTTCTTGAAAGCCATTCATCTAAGCTTAGCTCAATGATTTCTCCTCCCTCCTGCAGCCTAGTTAACAGATTCTGAAATCCCTTCTTTCACCTTGTATGGGAAGACAAATCTTAACAGATTCTTGTCTGTACCTCTGGACTTCCTCAACCATAAGAACCTGCTGTTGCTCCTTTTATAGTGTGGTCCAGTCTGACAGCAGAAACTCCAAGTCAAGATTTGCACAGTTACAGTGCGGACCCAGGTAAAACATTTTGTAGTAGAGGAAGGGCTGTGAGCATAAGCATCGTTTAGACTCTTGTCAAAGACTGCTTTCAGCTGTGAGATGATAACCAGACTTTCAAATTTACTAAGCAAGCAGAACAATATACAATGACTGAAAATATAATTTTACAATGTGCTGTCTGCTACAGATATGGGCAGTAGCTTGACTATGGTGGCTTACTAACTACCTTAGACTAAAGGCAGAGCTTGGGATGCGTAGTCTGAAGCAACTACGATGTCTTATAATTTTATTCAGATACCTATAGCTACAAAAGACCATTATAGCAGCTAGGAATATCCAGATTTTGTTGTCCTGACCACCTTCTGAAATACAAAAGCCTAACCCCTCCACTGAGCAGTACCTCCAGCCATTTCAAAATGCCAAAACTCACACGAAAAGGCCATGTGACAGCCTAGGGCTGTCACAGTCAGTGACAATAGTGTCAAAAATAGTGTTTGGGGCTAAAGTGAAGCCACAGGAAGATGAATGCAGAGGAAACAAGGGATCAGAAATCTAAAATTTTCAAGAATTCTACCTTAAGTATGGTTAGTGGCCCTATTTTTTCTTTTTATTTTTTTTTCCTAATATCCGTTGGAAGATTGGCAGTTTCACTTAAACTTGAGTGCAGCTGTATCATGATTAAGTAAGACACTACAGTGATTCAGCTCACAGACAGAAAAGGTACATGAGCACTAAATCTATACCTAAATCTTGAACAGAACTGATCCCAATACCAAGTCTTAAAGTCCTTTCATTTTTTGCTTTCTGCCAGAAACTTCTCCTTCACATAGATTTACACTATCTGCATGTTGCCACACAGCTCATTATTTAGCCTTTTCACCTGATACTGATGCCATCATCAATGACCTTATTCACCAGCTCCCTGAGAGCCATTTTGTCAAATGTTTTGCTGAAGTTTGAATAAATGATGTCAAGTCTGTCCCCTCCTATTATCAGCCAAGTTACTGATTACCTCTCCAAAAGAAAAAAAAAATAATCTGTAAGATCTAGCAAGATATATGTTCATTTGGTGTTTGCTCGATATCTCTTTTCCCTCTGAACACTTAGACCATTTCTTCTTTGACCTGGCTCATTATACCTGGATGTTCTTCTCCTACTGAGTATTCAGAGGCAGTTACAGTAGCCTCAGAGAAAGTTCCTGAGGGAGAAAGGAGAAATCAGGCAATAAGAGACACAGCAGGCAGCTTTCAAGGCCTCAGAGATAAGATGCTATTTCTGATTTTGCCATTGGCCAACCCACTGATCTTGGACAGGACAACTTGTAGGACTGCAATTTTCCTCTCGATCTTCTATTGCTTTTAATGTTTTGCTCTCTGGAGTAAGGATTGTCTTTTATTAGGTATTTGTAAAGTACCTTGCAGAATAGAATTTAAGTACAACTTGATATCACTGAGATATATATAACCTACTACACAGAATTAATAATAGCAAGATATAGTTTGACACAGGGAAATAATAAAGTGTAATAATAATAATGACGTGTAGGTTAAACCATAAAAGAAGATGAAAGGAGAAAGTAGGTGCTCTGAGTGGTAGAATTTGGAAGCTCAGGCCTTACAATTCATACCCTTTAATACACACATAAGGCCATAAAATGTTGTCCCCGTTGTTCAAAGCTAAGGAGCAGATCAAGGAAAAGACTTTTTGTAAGGATTTTCTAGGAAGCTTCTTGAGAAACGTAGGATTAAGCAAACAATCTTTGCCCTGGCAGAGGGGGAATCAGACTCAAATCTCTGAAATAGCCTTCGATTTATTTTTTTAATTATTATTTTTCTTCCTGAATGACTCTAATACATCTGTAAAGATTGACTTAAACCCTCTGTTTTCCTTTATGACCATGCACGCTATTCTCTTCTGCTATGTTCTGCTTTCAAACCATTTAAGTTCACACAGAAGAATTCTTTTTATTTTTATGGAATAATTTGCTACGCAGAGGCTGGTCTTTTCATTTTCAGATTTCTAATGTTTTCAAGTATCTAAAACAGGAGGGGTTTTTTTTCCACTTTATGGAAAAAAGCCACGCTGGCAGATTTCAGGACTTAATTTCTTTATAACAATAGATTTAACACAAAACACATTTTTATTGTAATAAAAAAATAAATAAAGGAAGCAATATGCATTTGAAAATTCTGCCAAACAAGGCAATGTTTGTTTATTCTTAACAAGAACATCTAATATATTTTTATGTTAGTATAGACTTTTTATACATATTACATTTAGATATACATGTGAGTATATACACGACTGCAATGTAATTTGATTTAACTATAAAAGCCTCTGTATCCAGCCCATCAGACTAGAAATAAGATTTATGTTGAGGAGCTCTGTGTGTTGTTGTTCCTTTTTTGTTCTTTGACTAATCATTGTGATAATTTTTTTTTTCTTGCTACTGGAATTTGTTTTCTTTTTTTTCCCCACACCATTAGTCCTACCTTGTTGAATAACACTGGTACTCTTCCTGTGGTCCAAATACAATAGAAAGGGTTAGTATCTTCCTCAAAGACGAAACAATTCAATTTTCTGAATAACCATTAATATGCAGTCATTAATTTAGTTGGAAACTAGCCTCCCATTGACTTTCATAAAAGTTAGCCTTAAGAGAACAAGAGGCTTGAGGAATCTTTAGACTCAAGTTTCTTCAATGCTAGGCTTCCTTGCCAATGGGGTTGCACAAATATTTTGAGCTCATCCAAATCTTAGTGAAATGTATCCATAGTCTTCACAGTTCCTGGACTCAACAACTTTAGTGACCGTGTACCAGGCAGTAACTATATTGCTAAAGGTAATAGATTTAGGTTTTTTTTAATTGTTTACCACCTCTTTCAGTAATATGACATATCTAATTAATTTGACAGTTTAGTAAATATTACAAATCTGCAAGAATCAGTAGACTTCCTTATACCTGAAGGCTCAGTGTGTTGGTAATAGAATGGAAGAATCACCACTGAATCAAATTCAACGTTGCTCATTAGTGGTGGAATTTTGTTGTCATCTGACCTGGAGGTATTTGAAAATGGTAAACAGTCTTAAATCTATTTTTCGGTTGCCTGGTAGACAAAAGATATTGGATGTTTTCAGTATCAGGCGTGGCATCTATCAGAACATAGAAGTTATTGGAATTGATTGCCAAAAGCAGGAGCAAATGATAGCACCTCCTTAACTACAAAAATGTCTTCTGATTCCTTAACCTGCCCAGCAGAGAAGAATGTGAGAAGGTCTCTCTGCCAGGCATGGTCACCTTATTAGCCCTTGAAGGAATGGGGACAAAAAGGACCACCTGTCTTGTAGTGTCCACCTAGTGGCTAGTGTAAATATGTCTTTTTAGAGAGTTATTAACTCCACCTTAAAAGTAGGTAGGTGTGTGTTCACGTTATTTTTATTAGAAGCGTATTTAAAAAGCTGATTACTGCAACTACTAGAAACTTTCTAACTTCTAGATTAAATTTTCTGGTGACCTAGCCTGATGTATAGGCTACATAGATGAAAGTATCAAAACATTATAGCATAATATAAACCTATATGAACCCTACAGACCGATTGCCTTCCCTCTAAGATAATACTGCATTAAATTCAGTAACTTTTCATCTTATTGCAAAGGAATACATGGCAGCAGGAGGTAAACTGGGTGGAAAATAACTTTCCTGTTCCAGGAAAGTTTTTGAAATTGCAAAATTCACATTCTACACTGAGCCAAACCCAAGACCTTTCAATTTTTTTGTATTTTTTCCATGGGAAAATAAGAAGAAAACATGATCGGAATAGCTGCAAGTCCAGTAATTTAGGACCTTCCTCTGGGACATGGGAAACCCAGGTCCAAGTCTATGCTGTGAAGTAATCTAAACAGGGACTAGAATTTCATTCTCCCACATCCTGGGAGATGTGTATAACAGTCAGGTTACCAGTGGTTCTGGCTCAATCTCTTTTTGATCAGAAATTCCACAGTAGACTCCAAAAAACCTTTCCTGTCTAAATGGCATGTACTTTCCACAGAAAGGCTGGATATCGATGGACCAACATATTTTAACAAGAAATCACTTTGCTGAAAAAAAATTAAATCTAACTGAAGATAACAGCTCTTAGATGTAATGAAAAATTATGTTCCCTACCACACTCAGCCCTTAGTGTTTTCGTGGCCCACTATGCCAGAATAGTGGGGTTAGTCTTTGTGTTCTGATCATTTTACCAATTTGGGTAATTATTTTCCCCCCATCTAAGTTTAATCTTACATTTCAATTGGATACAGGATTATTCTTCATTTCATGACTTAAACTATAATGTACTGTTGTTTTGTACTGTTAAACAGCTGCTTAGCTCTGTGAAAATAAGAACCATGTGTTCCACCCCAGAGGTGGCTGGCATTTCAGTGGTAAATGAATTCATCCTTGCTTTTTAAACTGTTTTTGGATTCAAGTGTTATGTAGATATAAGATATTTATTGTTTCAGTTTTATTAAGCCTTGCTCCCAGCTAAGAGGACTAGAGCCAGAATCTGGAGAAAGGACCACCCCTTATGATCAATAATAGGTCAACATAGGATTCAAAGAATTCCTCCATGGTAGGTAACTAAAAACATATTAGGCAAAAAAAAAGTATCTTCAGGGAGCTAAGCCTACAAATGAAGAAAGAGTGTGACAAATTTCTGTCTCTAGAAAACATGGTGTCATTAATCATGAAAAGATAACCTCAGGACCTTTGATTCAAGAGCTTGTAAATTACAAGTCTCCCAGGGTCAAGATATAAAAGGTACAAATCATATCATAGCATTAGTTTTGTTCTTCTCCAACATGAAAACATTTATAATTGCTCCATGTTGCATTCCTCTGAAAAAAAAATTGTCCTTCTCCTGCAGAAGACCTCCATAGAAATCTTTTGAATCTCCATAGGAATTCATCCTTGGGAATGGAGCTTGGAGCTTATGAATTCTTTGTGCCAAAAATGTTACGAATTGACTATTTTCCGGTGTTCTGGTTGCATCTAGTTAAATTAGTGCCATTCATAAACCAAAGGCCTTCAAAATTATAGAAATTTTCACTTACTGCAGTAAAAATTGAATTAGATCTGTAGGCTGTGGCTAGACCTACTCACATTACGCTGATATTGTTCAGAACCTGTGGGACCACCTCCCTTCTGAAGACAATAGAAAGAGTATAACGCAGTTGGGCCTTGCCATAATGCAGAGATAAAACATAACAACAACACAGGTTTGTATTTAAGAGCTGTGAAGCTCTGGTCAAAAGGTCTTGACCCCATAATGCAAAGTGCTAATAACAGTTTTCAAGTATGTGTTGGCCCAAACATGGAGCTCTCATCAATAACCAGGATCATACCAAGAACTACTCTGCAGACACAGAAGTGCTGGGAAGCTTCATCCTATGCTGGAGTGAGGGACTGCTCAAGGCAACAAGTTCCATGGCAGAGAGGCGCTTCATGTGCCAGCAGCTCTGGCTGGTTGCAAGGCCAGCAATGAGTGTTCAGGCCTGCCAGCTGTGACTGGTCATGATAAAAAGGCAGAATATGGTCTGATGAAGGAACTGTGTATGAGTCTAAGAGGAAGAAGAGAAACAGAGTAAAGAAATTGCCTGCTCTTTTTTTTTTTTAGAGAACTAGACCAAATCAGAATTTATACACTTTTTTTAAAAAGTCAAGATAAAAACAAGTATATATGTGACTCTTCTCATCAACAACTACTCCTATAAGACAGACATTTCTAAATCTTAAAGTTTTACTTGACTGAATACACTACACATGAAGTAAAAATCCTTTTTATTTATAAAATACATCTAATGCAGTACATTAGTCAGTTCAGTTGAAAACTCGTACAATGGTGATGAAAAACACCATCACTTTTCTTCCTCTTAGCAAAGTAAACCATCATCATACCCATCATTTTCTGGAAGCCTCCAGTAACACAACAGTGAAATCCACAGACTTACTTTACATTTACTTATGCTGATTTACTTCCATATGTATCTTAACTTCAAAGAATTCTTGTTAAATTTAAGATTATCTTTATTTTCAATCTGTCATTTCCTTGGACAAATTGGAAAGAAGCACCTGTATTTTTGGCAAATTTATGCTAAAAGAACCACTCATAGATCATTCATTCTGAAAGACCCTCTAACACATCCAGATGTGAACTGAATCAAAGTTATATCCTATCTCAGTAATCCTCAGTCTGTGTTCAGTGGCCCACATATGTTTCATAATGCCACAGTAAATCCTAAGCAGCTGACCTGCAAATTTATGTTTAAAAACATTTTCTATTTTCATTTGACAATACAGAGAGTATACAAAAACTGCAAAGGACGGTTTACCCAAAGGTGTTTCAGCCCACTGACCTATTTGTTAAAAGACAGAAGTCCAAACTTGCAGTTTTGCAAGTTGATCTACATACATCTAGCAATATGTGTCTAATAATCAGAGACATTTTTAAGCTGTATGCATGTATAAGGGCTGATTCCATTTACAGTTGTGCAATGTCATTAACTCAAATGGATTTGTAGAGCTTTAACTGGGGTCAGAATCTGTCCTAGATAATATTATTGAAATGTTTGGAAACATCTTCACATACTGTTTATTTTTATTTTACAAAGAACAATGTGGTTCTCTGTTCCAGTTTCAAATCAAAAGTAGTAGGGTGCAACTTTACTGACATCAATGGAATCGCAATTACTTACAGCAGGTCTGAATTTATCCCTGTACATCTATATTCATTTAGCCTTTCTCCCCTGGGGAGAGGAATAGGGAACTAAAATGTGACAGATATTTGTCACATTGCCTAATGCACTACTGGAAGAAGATCAGATGCTATGCTGATGAATATGGTATAAATGAACCTTTAAAGAAACTGAAACGTTCACCAACAAACATGAAGGGACATGCAGGGCCTATTCAGACTACATTTCCTTCTTCTCTGAAGGACTGCCACTGTCAAAGCCATCAAGAATGGCATGGTGTTTGATAACCAGACACCTGCTCTATATTGCCCTTCGTGATCTACACGAAGTCAGCAACACAGCTTGCCATGAATGGAGATTTGTATTCCAGAGTGAGTAGTAATTAGTTCTTTTTACATGTAGTGTCTTTTTTAAGGCAACTCAGTAGATGTCTTGTTAATTTGCTCATTATGAAGTGGATGAAAATGTTCATCTCATCTGTGAATACCAATTATTCTCCATCTTAAAGGAGGTTATGTCAGTAAGACGGAGGGTCATCTTTATTTATATTTGCTTCCATAGCAAGTTAGGCATATATGATGCAATATTTTCAAGTGCATTTCTAAAGTGGGTACTACTTTTTTCTTTTTTTCTACTTCTCCAAATCAGTGATTATTTCTCTGTTTAGGAAAACGATAGGAAACAACCTATGTAAGAAATTGACAGAGAAATGAAACACAGAAGACTGGAGGTTCTTTCTGATCTAATGTCATTAACAATCAGGAAAGAGCTATGTTGAATTGTGGGCTACCTCAGTGCCCACTGCAGCTAGGAAAACTGGTTAAACTATTGATAACAGCTGAAGTAAATTACTTGCGCTGTTCCATCTATTCTGACTTTATTTCTCATTCTCTCATTATTTTTGCAAATAGATCTTGTCTCTGTAGAAGTGAACAAAAATATGGTACTGCCTCATTGAGATCCTAGAGGATGTGAGGTGACCTTAAGCTTCCTGCTTAATCTCAGCACACAACAGAAAAAAGGAGACTGGCCAGATTATTCTTATTATTTATAATTATAGTCCAAAAATTTTGATTGTGGGAATCAAATCACACAGATTGAGATAAACTGAAGCCAGCTCTTCACATCTAAACAGTATTTATTTGAGAAAAACTTCCAATATGTATCTGAGAGTTATTTAATGTACACAGTCTCACCACCACAACAAAAGCATTTCAAAATATAACATTTTCATCTGACAGAAACAAATCCAAAAGCCTTTTATTTTAATTTAATAGTTGTTCCTATACAAGCATAAGTTCTACACCTTTGTCTGATAGGACTCACAGATATTTAAAGGATTTGATTTTATGAAAAACCCTTTGTCTTTACAATACCCCCTTGTTTCCCGTCTTCTTCCATCCCACCCTAAAAATAAACAAACAAAGAACTTAAGGCTTATGAAATTTTCCATTAACGCATCTGCCCAGCATGGTGTTCCACATGGCCTACTGTTATTAATTGTCTCCATGTGAGAAGACACAATCATTAGAATAACACGGTAATCATAAGGTGGCTTTTTTAATTCTTCTGATCTGTTGAAAATGTGCATCACTGTGTATATGAGTGTTAAGTGACTGACTAACATGTCAAATGAAAGAACATAACTGAGCGGGCAAAGGTCATACTCTTCTGTGATCATACAGAAACCCCAACAATTCTACATCATTTATCAAACAAACTGATTTTCTTCAATATTTCATCAATCTTCTGCTTAATTTTAAACCCAGAATTTTTGCAAAAGCAAAAGTGTCTTATAAAGCTTTTTAGGAGGGAAAAAAATATCCAACTGCATTTGACCAAAATTTCTGTATGAATTTAAGTAAATCAAATACAGTTACACAGCTAGAAGTCACCTGAACTGGGCTCAGCGCATCCCAACTTTAGCTGCTAGTGGTCATGCAGATGCAAGTGGACGTAAGTACAAAGATGGTAGCACCATATTCCCTTAATTGCCTTCCCACAGCAGAAGTTCAATACTCATTTAAACAGATTATTATTATTGACCAATACACCAATCTCACTTTAATACCCAGGCCTCCCTTGAAAATCTTCCTGCTCAAAATTGATCTGGACAGATAGTGCTTAGAGCTCTAAGCAAGACCACACTGTAATTAAAAATGCAGAAAACTAATTAAGTTCAAATGAAAGATCTGAAATATTTGAAACAAGCAGAGAAGATTCAGTATTGTGTTCAATTAATTCATTTGCAAGTTCTTTTCCCTTCCCTCAATATTGTTTGTATTAGCTCTGTTAAATAAGTTTTAAAAGATAACAAGTTAGTCCAAAAGTTATCACTCGGCATCATAAGGCAGAAAAGAGGACAAATTAGGAAACAAATTAGGAAACAGGCTGTTTCAACTCTGAGTGAATATGTGTTCACCAATATTTAATGTTAGATCTAAAGCAAACATAAAGGCATTGAAATCTAAGAAACTGGTGATCTACCTCATGTTAGAACATCAGTTTGCCAATATCCTTGGGTGTGAACATGATCTTTAGACTAGAAAATGACCGTGTCTTTATTGAGGAGTCAAATGGTAGCTTGACCATAATCTTCTTTGATGTCCTACGTTGGGAAGACGCTTACCAGAGACATGAAGGCAATAAATAAAAGGAAGGATATCAACAGGGAGATTACAGACTGTATAAAGCCATTTGTGGTTATCCCAAGTTAGTAAGTGAATTTAAGAGAAGAATTGTCTTTTCCTGACTTATATAGCTGGTAGCTTTCTTGGAAACTAGAATTTGGGTTAGGTGGAGACTTCTTTTGCCTTGCATAGCAGGTCTGTCTTGTTTCTTCCCATTAGTCAATTTGCTCTTTGGAAGGATCTAATGTTTTACAGTTGTGTCTTTGAAATGTGTTTTGAATAAAGCTCCAGCCAAGAATGTTGTGTATGTCATTTGTGGGGAAAAGCTAAAGACTGCAGGAGCCTGCCATGGTTATGTAACTCGCTTATTTTTATATCTGTTAACTACTGCTTTTGTTAATAAAGTTTATAACAAAAAGTTTTATAGATTTATAAAAAACTAATAATTTTTAAAACAGTCACATATTTTGGTATTTTATATGAAGGTTCAATTGTACAAATTTTGCAAATAAAAAACAAAATCCCTGATGATTAACAAAATATGTGTTTATTTAAACATACAAATAAATACATTTTAAGGGGTTTTTACTTAGAAAAATCTGAATTCAATATTTGTCCTGCAAGACTTAGAAATCTGAGCCATGCCTTTGGAACTCTTAATGCACAGCAAAACAAAAAGAATGGAGTTTCCAAAACTGGAAGGCATATAGGATGACACGAGACAATAGGGTTATTTCCCAGAAGAAACATGAAAAGGTATAAACTGAGCTAAGACAGACTGTACCCTTTTTGCTCCATGACATTAATCAGTGTAATCTGTGAAAATCTAAAGATAGATCAGAAATGATAAATCTAGTCAATATGTCCTACAGAGTATTTGAATTGACAGAGCAATGTGACTGTATTAAGAAAACATAAAGCTTCATCCACTCAACATGAAGCAAACATTTATGTTATCACTAACTCTACAAGTCTAAATAAAATCAAGGAATTTGCAGGTACCAATGAACTCATTTTCGTTCTTAAAATATGAGAACCATGACTCAAAATACTGGTTTTGGAACATGTTTCTTTATCTCAGCATGTTAAAACACTTAGAGCTGCTCCACACCTACTCTGAAAAGTAATATGCACAGTCATGATATAAAAAAAATGCATGCTAAAATAAGAACAAAGGCAAAACCAGTGTGCCTAAATGCCAATGTTGTCATTACTGCAAACCCACAAGGTTTTCAGTATGTCACTACTTAAATCAGAGACAACCAGGCTTTGTTTATTGCCAGGACACTATGCTGAAATCTAAAGAACAATATCTAGTTTAGAGAAAAAAGAGAACCTCTCAGTTGCCATAATTTTGCATATCTAACTTGTCCCAGTGTGTAATATTCTGCATGACACAAAAGCCAGCCTGTTTGCATCAGGCCTGGAACACTCTATAGTCAAGAATCTATCATCCTCTAAATTAGGAATCACTGTTATGCTATGGCACGTTATGGACTTTTTTTCAATGGTTAGATTTTGAATAGCCATATAGGTGCACTCAAACCATCCTGAATTCATAAAGAACGGATTGATTTCTTAAAGCACTTTAAATTTGAAGTCATAACTCAGTTTTCATTGTTAAAAATGTCTGTATTTCTATGAAATAGTTAAAAAATTATGACAAATTTAGAGAAGAACTCACAGATTTTATTCAGATTTGCAGTAGCTGTGTGGAAATTCTTTCTAATATAATTTTAGACGGAACAAAAAAAAAAACCTTAAACCTTTAAAAAAGTTTCTGTAAATAGCAAACATATGATTTGCTTGACTCATTTCTATTTTAAGCACTAAAGTATATATTACCCATTTCAAACAAAAGCAGACTGCTCTAGAAACTGCATTTCACAGGCATCTTCAACCTTCCAAAGAGCGATCCCAAGTAACTTCAGTGTACTCACAGTAGAAAAACAAGCAAACGAAAACACCACCACCAACAAAGTCCGAAGTTACTTGAAATAATAGGGATTTATTTATTAAGTATGACAAATAATTCTTTATTGAGGTAACCTCAACTAAAACCCATCTCAATGCCTCTGCTTTTTGTCAGTGTTCAGATAAGGGTTTGGATTTAAACTCTGTGGAAAGGAAGAGAGGCAGGTTTGTCCCGGTGCCAATAATAAGCTGAGAATGAATCTTATACAGGCAAATCCATGGACTGTTTCTTTTTTCTTCATTTGTATTACCTTTCCATTTTCCTTTCTACTTCACAAACTATGCCAGTCTTCATATCTTATTGATTACTACTTTCCCAGGTCCCTTTCACCTCCGCCCTGTACTGTTAAATATATTCTCCTAGAATCTGACTTTCTTCAGTTTCTTCACCAAAGCCCATTTCAGTTGAAACATCAGAATATCCCTCCCAATTTTAATATTTATCAAGTGTCAATATATTCATATGATTAGGATGAGTCATCGTATGATCAGATTCTTGACATTCCCTCTAAAGTTTTCCCCAGACCCCATCTATCCCACCCCTTGTCCCATCCAATTATCTTATCTGCCTAATAGTAGGTTGCAAAATCTTCTGGTCAGGTATCTTGTCCTTTTATCCATTTTTGTGCACAGTTAAGCACACACATCAACAACATTCACTGAATAATGAGGACTCCTAAGTTTATTTGTCCAGTCATTGTACTGGAATGCAGTACAAGCTTCTTAACACAGAGCTTGAATAATAATCAATGTATATCATCATGTAAACAACACAATCAATACGTAATTCTACAGCTTCGAGAATCTGGATGAACTCTTATCTTCCTATATAAAATCTTTTGATAACTTCATTACAGTTTCAAGTAATATAAATTACATAAACTGCCCTAATGACTCACTTCAAGGTATGATAGAGGATGCTGTTCTAAAAGTAGCTTGCAAGAGAAAGATCTCCTCTGATAAGTTTGTATAACATCCCGGATTTAACACAGAAAGGAAAGACAAAGTGAAGCTGTATTAGAGGCCAAAGACTTTAATTATAATATGTACCTTGAATTAGGGGCATATCTTGTTTATTGCCTTAAAAATAATAAGTAATGGTAGTATATAGAGAATGCACCTAGCCAACATCAATACAGAGAATAGGAGAGGCTAGATACGAATGAATGAGTGGATGTTTTTGAAATATTAAGAGATGTTTCCTAAATGCACAGTTTCTGACCTACCTAGACAAACCCTTTCTGTCTGCCTTCCTTCAAATGGTTCCTACCTAATACTCACTTATATGTGACTAATTTAGATGGTGAATTCCTGAGAAGACAGACCATGCTAAATAAATGGTAAATAATAATTATACATACACATAGAAACCAAATAAACCTTCACTGGAGAGAATTAGATGTTTGAGGCTGCCGTTAGTGCAGCCACAGGGTAACATTTCCAGCAATATGCAATATTTATCATGTTTTCAATCATAAAAATGATATTAATATAATATCTTCAAGCGTATCTTATTCAAGCTAAACCAGTTATCCACAGTATATGGGTTCATCCTGGCTCCTAGGCCTAATTATCGCATCATATATGTAAATCATGCCTGACTTAATACTGCAGCTGTACATCAAAAAGAAAAAATATACAGTAACATGTTCCCTTGGGTTAATATGTATGAACTGGAGTTCTGCCTAATTAACCTGATGTCTGAAAGGTTAAAAGGGGGGTGGTGTGATTATTCTCACTATAACTTTAAGGGTGTTTATTCATGGTGCACTGAAATAGCTATTGTGTATACGTGTCATTGCCCTCTACTGGATTAAATCAAAACAGCTCAATTGTTTATCTCATGGGGTTGATAGAATTATTTGTAGAAATTTCCTTCAATTTCAAAAAATTAAGTTATCAAGTTCAAGTTTTTTAGACAAACATGAATTTTATTCTTGCAACAAATTCCAATGGCTCAAGTGAACTTACAGAAGCACAAACCCCAGGAAAGAACATATCTGGAAAAAGCTTAAATGGCCATACAATTCAATCTCCATTACTACCCTTGATATATACAGTAACACCTATTCCTTTTTTGCTCTCACTTGACTTATATACAAGCTGCACTCCTCTGCAACCCGCATTCTGGTTTGGTGTTATCTCATCATCCACCACTCTCTTTATGTCATCATTGTCCCAGTCTTCAAACCACTGAATTCGCCTTAGCTTCTCAGCAGATTGCCCTGCTATTTCCATTCTTGTCTCTCCAGCATCATTTCTGGTTTCTGCTCTTCTTCAGATTCCATCCACACGACTAGATCAATAATAGTTGTTGTTGCTGTTTGGGTTTTAATTTGCCTTTGGATTTTTGCCCTGTGGGGTTTTGAAACAAGTTTAAAGCTCTTTTAACTATGTTAATGAGTTTGTGCCCCAAAATGACCTCCTCATCTGAGGGACACCATGTATCTTCCATTCCTTTGACATTAAATACTTTAGAAAAGAAGGAAGCTGAAAACTTTACAGGCAATATCTTCAGTTACAATCAAATTCCACAGGTTTAAAAACATAACTTTTGGGCAGAAGATAAGAAAAACTCTTTCTCACCTTTTACCCCGGTTTGTTAAAGGAAACATGAGGTCTATTTAATTTCCATAACTTTTCATTTGTCCAGGTCATAATAATTATCAAATTTAAAAAAAACACCAAATCATCAGAATTTGGGCTGGCATGGAACAGGTATAGCCACTTCTCTTCTCTAATCATTACTTTTCTTCAGAATTTCAAAAGAGAGAAGTCATGCAGAAGATGTGAGTCCTTTCTGAGAGCTCTTTATGGTTACAAGAGTACTTTAGAGGTCACATATGCAAACAGTCAGGTAATAACTTAAATACCAGTGGATAGTGCTCAAAAGTACATACCATAATTCCTAATTTTTGTAGGACAGTTCTACACTGAAAATGATTTCTTCTGACTGCTCGTTATATTGGTGTCTATTTGTGTGCTGCAGAAGCATAGTCCTGTTCTTCTCCTAGTCCTGTTTTTTCTCCTTTTTCCTAATGGGGAAAGTTTATAGACAAATGTGAAGGGCTATCTTGTGTATACTGGTGGCCAGATCTGATAGAATTCTGTGGAAATAATATGTGTATGTTTTTACACTGAACTGGAAAACCTCTTTGTTTTCTTCATCTAACCTTGAATTGCAGCTTAATCAGAAGCTGGAATTGGACCTCTTAAAAACTGACTCAACTATTTAGACATAGTTACAATGAATTTAAAGGAGAAATTGTACCTGTATCACTTTCACTATTTTAACACCTATCCGTTGCTGAGTATGGTTAAAAGGAATCCTTATCTTCTCAGAAAGTGTAGGGGTGGCAATGAGAAAATCCTCACTACTTTTCACCCACTTCAGCTCTTTTAGAAACTCTTGTAATTAATTCATATGTGGCACTACCTACTTAGCAGCTCTCTCCAAGGAATGATTTCATAATGAAAATTTTAATGTGAAATATTTTCCAAAGAAATCAAGCTTCATTTTTCAGGGGAAAACACCAGAATTTCTCGTCTTATTTCTACTGATAGGAATCACATTGTCAATCATCACTTTGAAAATCAGGGGCGTATGATTTATACAGGAAAGTTCATTTGCAATTAACAGAGTTTCCAAAATAGAGAGAGTTCCAAACTTTGGCTCTGATCTAAGTTTCCTCAAAATTCAGAAATGTTGACATCCAGAGGTTTGATTCCCGTTTATCTCTAATTGAAAAGAGAATGAAAATTTCCCAATATTTCCTTCAGGCAAATACACTTTACCAGGAACATCAAAAAGAATCTCAAAATCAGGAAGACGACACAAAATAACATAAAATTAAACTGAAATGGATTAAAAGTTCACTCTGGATAAACATTCAAAGTTTATGAAAATTATCCAATCTATTCAGATCAGCAAAATGGGATGTCTTGTGAACTCAGGCTTTCTGCTTGTTTCTGCCTAATCCAAGCTTAGTATGAAAAGAAAAAAAATCAAAGCAAAGATAAAGAAATTTAGAAGAAACCTAGCAATGTATTACTAAATTAGAGCTATTCTGTCTATCCATATGATGAAGTTTATAAAGTTAATATTATTAAGCAATTACTTTTTCACTTATGGCTAAGAAGTCAGAGAGTAACTTAATGAAGTAGTACAAGCTACATGGAAAAGTCTGGTAAGCAGAGGATTTTGGAGTTGCATAAAAGACGCTTAGCTTCCCCTTTCTTTCAAAAGATTGACCTCAAGCTCATGCTCTTTTTTATGTTATAGTAGATCAGCAACTTTTCAGCATCAAATTAGCAATGTTTTGTTGTATCACATCCTTTCTGCAGTCCCACCAGTGCCATAAGTCTAATTCAATTATATGGTCATCTTCTGCATTCAGTGGACAGGTCACATGTAGATGGCAGCCATGCATTACTTCCAAGGGGAAACTTTAAACTCTTTTACAAACATCAAGACACAATTCTACTCTTCCTTACATTTTGTGAACTATTTAAGAAATTGTACTGTTTCTTACTTTTTTTTCAGGTCCTATAAATCCCAGAGTTTATCACATAGACATCTCCGATGGAAATACGAAGGTGTGAAAGAAGTATGAGTGGAAATATCTGTGTGGGAAAGCACCAGAAGAAACCATACTGAATGGCATCTATTGATATCCAAGACTGTGACTGACATCAGTCAGATCGATAAACCTGGAGGAACATGATATTTCCATGAAGACCTGAGGGCCTGTACTCCAATGAGGCCACAGCATAAATGAGGTACCAGCAGGAGACCTGCACGGTGATAGCAAGAGGGAGGACGCAAGGTTACAGCCCTTTGTCTGGGCCGTTCTTCTTCCTGCTGTCCCAGGAAGAAGCCAGGCAGCCATGAAGGTACCCAAAACTAGAGAACAAATCCAATAGCAATTTTGATTAGGTCATGGGCAAGCTGAAGCAACTTCATTGAAGGGCCACCAGGATGGTCAGGGCAGGACCACTTCCCCTATGAGGAGGGGCTGCGGGAGCTGACCTGCTTCAGCCTGCAGGAGGGATAGCTTTGGGATGGGCCTGACAGAAGCTGCCATGTCTAAGAGAACATCAAGAAGATGAGACCAGACTCTTCACAGGGGTGAACAGCTGGCTAATGAGGCAGCAGGCATAAACTGAAAAAAAACAGGTTTAGCCTGGAAAAAAGGAAAAGCTTTTTCCCCATGAAGACAGTTGGGCATTGGAGGATGCTGTCCAGGGATGTTGAGGCAACTCCATCCCAGGAGGGTTTCAAACCCTCGATTAGACAAAGTCCTAAGCAACCCAGTCTAACCTCAGATCTTACCCTGCATCAGCAGGAGATTGGGCTTGAGTCTTCTGAGGTCCCTTCCAGCCTGAATTACCCTGTGATCCTACAATTCTGTAAGACTTGGGGAAGATGAAATAAGAGAGATTCTAAGGCAACAGATCACCGTAAAGGTGTAGACCTATCCAAAAACCAGTTTATTGCTCCTGCTCAAGAAGAACCCAAGAAACAAAGTAAGGAATGGGTAGCTGGTGTCTCTTGTCCTCCGTGTCTCTCACAACTCATCCTGGCCAGACCACTTAGTGTCTTGGTGCTTGTAAGTATGTGGGTGTGAGAGTATGAGTGAGTGAAATCATGAGAACATGTGGGTGACTGAATGAAATCAGTTTTGTTATAAATGTTACCTTCCCCTTAGAGAAGCTTACTCACTAACTTCCCACAGACATCCTGTTCCTAAGAGACATGATGGATCTAGAAGTGAGAAGGTTTTACAGGATACCACATTTATGGCAGAATCTCTCTATTCTGAGACCAGTAATTTCACAGGAAGGTGCAGCAGACTTAGCTCTGAGAACTGTTTTCTTTCAAGAGAAACAGAAAGAGGAAAATAATCTTATTTTGTGGCCATTTTCAGCTTATATTCTATAATGGGAAGCATACCTAGCTGTCACATGAGCCTTTTAGTGCCTTTTGTAGGAAACATCTCAGTCTTTTGATCAGAAAATTCAGATGTGACTGAGAGATATGTAGAATCCAAACAAGAGCACCTCAGACTATGGCCATTTTCCTTTCCAGTGATACCATACATAGTCCACAGGCAGAAGGATGCTGATATCTTTCTTAAAGATAGTGTTGGATGTAGATTGCAGACTTCACAAAATATTCCTGTTATTTTAAGAACAACAGAGGTTTGTGGAGGAAACAGGTACCAAACAAAGATATTGATTACTTTTCTTGGAATGGCTAAAGAGGTCTTCACAAAATTTAAGTTAATTTGCTATACCTCTGTAGCCTGCCTTTATGGTCAGCAGAGAGAGATAAGCTCTCTAAGCAAGCCCTGAGCCTCGGGCTTTATTTTTACTTTAGCAGAAACCTAGAGAGACTGGTGCTTTATTGAGAACCTCATAGATGGCCAGTTAGTAGCAGCTAGATTATAGCAGGAGATCATGAAGAACAGAAGAGTTGGAAGCTCTGCATCTATCTGTGAAAGAAATATCACTATGAAACAAGCTTGAGGAAAGAATCAGCAGAGGATCTAAGTTGTGAAAGGTGTCAACAAGCCCCAAATACATACCAGAAAAATGTCTAGCGCTAATAGAAAACTGACCTTAACTTGTTGACACTAAACACATAAATTAACCCAAAGATGAAGGTAAGCATATTTGCACATATTATGCTCCACCTTCCATGATAGTGCAAAGTCAAGAACTTGTACTTAGAGGGCTGAAGGTTAGGTCCAAGGCTTTTTTGGGTTGGTATGGATGCTTTGCTATTGCTTGTTAGACCACAGAGAAAATAAAGACAGTGACAGTATCATACCACTCTAGTAGGATTCAGGTCCCTGTTCAGACAATTGCCTGTCAACAGTTAACTGTCTGAAATCCCATTAAAGGCAGAGCTAGTTAAGAGAGTTACTGGAATCTAGAGGTAGATTTAACAATTTGTAGGTGTATGTAAATGTAAATGTATTAACCTGCAAGATTAATTCTGCACTACATGTCAGTCAACTGGATGCTACCAGAATTGGGTGAGTCTGTAGTCCATACAGTATGAATCAAAGAGTAAAGACATTCAAACTCTTATATATCCTCAGCCCATCTGGAAAAATGGTAAACAGTACATATGTGTAGTTTTAAAACAACCGTACTGTTGTTGGTTAAAAGGGAAAAGGAATCATCACAGCTTTTCTGAGAAACTGAAACTGCAAAGGTACATACAAAAAGACGATCCGGTTCTAAACACTTTTTATCTAAAACCAGACATAACTAAAGTGAGGAAAAATAAAAGATTAAAGTTAAAATAATTTGCACAAACATGCCTGTACTTCAATTTACTGGAAGCATCTCCATATTTTGGAGTTGAGGAGTATGTAAGAACTATGATGGAACAGAAGGAACTTTTAGAAGATAATGGCTTGGTGAACTGGTTCTGGGAACATAAGAATATACATGGACCTGGTCTGGTAGCGTGAGAAGCATGTAAGACACTGTAGCAGACAGCAAATACCAGAGCACTCATTAGCAAAATTCTGCTTTAAAATGCACTTAACAAGACACCTAACTTTTGAACATGTTTAAGCTACCCCTGACTAAGAAGACTAAGCTTAAACGTTTTCTGAAATCAGGTCATTGAAACATACATAACTTGGAAATTACAGGAATGGACAGAACAGAAATGTGCTGGAGTAAAAGCAGATAAATATCAGAGACGAGCTGAGCTTGGCAGAACAGGTCCTTAAAAAAGAGAATTGTACTGACAACATCCTTAACTTCCAAAGTGCCTATATTTTAACAGTCTGTGCCTTTCAGAAATATATTCAAGATTCACAACATGAATATCAAACATAAAGTCTACTGAAGTTTGATATTTTGGATTGTGGATAAGCATGCTTTTCTACATTTTTAAGAAACTTTTAGTAGGTGTTATTTTCTAAAATAAACACGAAGCAAAAAAATATCTCCATTTACTGAGTGATCTTTTTGGAGAACAGATGAGATCTATGGCAGTGATTTTATCTCCAGTGTAATTTATTTTATTTCCAATTTTATTTGATTGCATTAACCAAGAGAATGACTTAACCAGAAAAAATGGTGAAAAGAAAACTAAAGCCAAGTTCTAGATGTGTAATAGCTTGTTTTCCAATAGCATGTTTTTGAAACAGATCAGTTTACTAAAAGATTTAATATTCTTTGAGAGGATAAGTGAAAACGTTGTCAACACCTTTGATTTCTAGCTGATGGATTTGAGACTGATGAGAAGTAAAGACCATTCAAATAACAGTGGCAGGAGTCAGGAAATATGATGACAAGCTGGAGAACTATATTAAGCAACGCGGGGGAAGTAGATGGTGATAAGACAGATAAGAAATATAGCTATCTCCACAACAGGTGAGTGAGCAGACCAGAACTAAAGGAGTAAAAGTGTTGAAGTATTATTGCTGTAATATAGTGGAAATGCTATCTAGCTATGAAGCAAACCCTTTTGAGTTCTAAAACCCTATGAAAACAGGTAAGGTTAATAATATGGAGAAAATAAAATTCCATCACCATAACCCTATGGGCTTCTTTCTGAGCTGTTTATACAAGGCTTTACTGCCCTGCCTATAAAAGAAAATTAAAAAAAAAAAAAAAAGGGGACAAGGAAAATCACCTCAGCCTTATCAAATCTTTCTACACAGGCTGCCAGACAGTTGTATGTGCTTCCAGTTAAAGAGAAGTTGCAATGCCAAAACCCCTGAGATCCACACAGCCCCTGGGACTGACAGCAGCACAAAGCCAAGCACAGACATGCGCTTTTTTCACACTGGCTCAACAATGCAGTTGCTCTTTTCATATAGAGGAGTGGGAGGGTGATCACTTTTGCCCTCCCAAACTGTGTGCCAGGATTGAAGATTTGCCCTTTGAACAGAGCAGTCATTAGTTTGGTTCCCTGCCACTATTTAGTCCTTAGACCAAAAAAATGTGTTCACTTCTTCCTATAATCCAGTCATGATTAAATATTTTCTGCTATAATCCCAATTCTTCAGTAAAGTCTACGAGTGGGTAAATGCAGTAACCCAGTCAAGAAGATAAAACTTAAGGTGAATGACGAAAATGGGGATCATGAAAGTCAAAGCTCTGGGAGGAAGTGAGAGATGAAGGTTAAGATGAAGAAAGACAAAGATGAAGAAGAAAAGCAGATGAAGCATGAAATAATGGTTCCTTAGCAGGGGAACTTAATGTTTTGTTTATTTGAAAGTCTGATTTTAGAGGGCTGGTGAAAGAATGATATCAAAATTTTAGCGAACTTTTTTATTAGCTGAGACAGGAAACAAAAAGTCTATCTATATGTGTTTTATTGTGATATAGCGTGCAATTTCTTGTAAAATAATTGGAAATAATTTATATCATAGAATTGTATTTTTATGTAATAGAATTATGGAATCTTTGAGGCTGGCAAGCACCTCTGGAGATCACCTAGTCCAACACTTCTGCCCAGAGCAGCGCCAGCTAGAGCAGGGTGCTCATGGACCATGTCCAGATTCCGAGTACCTCTACAATCTCTCTGGGCAACGTGTGTTCAACCACACTCACAGAAAAAAAGTTTTTTCTTACATTTAAAGGGAAATTCTTGTTTTTTCAGCTATGCCCAATTACCTCTTGTCCTGTCACTGAGCATCACTGAAAAAAGGTTTGCTCCATTTTTACCCCACCTCCCACCCCCATTAGGTATTTATACACATTAGTAAGATCTTCCAAGCCTTATTTTCGCAATGCTGCACAGTCCCAGCTCTCTCAGCCTCTCCTCATATGACAGATATTCCCATTCCCTAATCACCCTTGTGGCTCTTTGTCGCAATCATGGTATCACCTAACACCACCACAAAGTATAAGTGTTGTTCAACTTCATCTGGAGCAAAGTTAGACCAATGCTCTGTGCTCTTAAGATCCAGCCGTCTCTTCCTCAAAGCATGTAAAGAGTATGGCCCTACACTGGCATTGATCACATATCTTCTGGGAATGAGCCAAGGTTCTTCCCAGTGGAGTGTTTTACTTCAGAGACTACAATCATATTCTGCAGTCTTCCATCATCTTGTTTAAGATGGTGACTTGACTAAATTCTAAAAGAAAATTTTAGTGACATGGATTGGCTGATGAAATAGAAGGGATTCCTCCATGTTCAATGTAGATACAATTGAGTTTTCAAGTTTTGATTTTTTTTCTGTTTTAATTAATAGTAAAGAAAAAGAAGACTTCAGAGGTAAGGGGGTACATGAGGAGGGTTCCTTATATCTCTATCATTTGTTTTGTGAATGCACATCTAATGCATTCCTGTGTAGTGGTCCATGTTCAACAGGAGGGGTGCAGTCTACCCCACCTGCATTAAGGGCAGCCTTGCTAGGGGTGGTGTGTCTGGAGGCCCCACCAGGCCAGCCTGGCTCCAGGGAACCAAGGCTGCAAGTGACTCATTTGATCATTAACTCATGGATGTGACAGCAGGTACCACCATTGCCTTACTGAATTTGAGTGTCAGGCTTGTTCTGAGCATATTCAGTGCTGTGAGTGCCACAGAGGACTAAAATGCAGAGATTTTTCTTTTCTGAACTTCAAAAAGCCTCTGGCAGGAGGTAAGCAAACACTGTAGTAAAGATAAGGACCTGACCCAATGTGACAAGGAGCAGAGTTTTAGACTCATTAAAGCATTTCTACCTGAAACTTTATACACCAAAGATCTTTGAGATGTCTCCACACATTAAACAGACTTTCCTAAAAAACACTGCTGAATTTAGGTTTAACAGAATTCCAGGCATACAAATATTTTATGGAATGTTGGTTCTTATGGCCCAAAATCCATCTGTAAAATGGGGATAACAGTACGTTACCTCCTGGCAACTAAATACAAAACCTCTCAATAACATCCCACTCTCAAGACCAGAATGAGTGTCTTTCAGAATGACAGTATGAGGCACAGGCTGCCTCCCTAAGTGGCAGTCTACTTAAAGCATTCACAAAAGGCCTGTCTTGGAGCTAAGATCAGCTAATGCCCAAGGGAATTTCTTGGGCCAATCTCTAAATGCTGCAACACTGACCACTTAACTCTGTATGAGAAAAACAGCAAATAGACAGCCAAAACACTGCTCCCAGTCTTCCTCTCCTGCTCCTCCCTGAGACTCTGTGAGACATTTCTCTGAGAAATGCCATCCATGACACAGAACTTCTTTAATTAAAGATGACAATTCAAGTGAGGCAGAATGGGATGTTATATCTCCCAGATTGCCATTTATAATTGTGAGTAGGTCAGTCACAATCAGAGCTGTGTGCTCTACAATCCTGTTTTCCTTTCCAATATTTAGTATTGAATTAGAGAGTAGGTTTAAAGTAATGTTTTCTGTATTAGATTTTGCCTTTCATATTAATTCCCGTCAGTTGCAGTGACACTTGCATGCAAGAGAACATTTGATCAGCTACAGACTTCCTCATTGCTGAGCTAAGCCAGAAAAACCCTCCTGACTGCAGCAGAAATGTTAGCAATAATCCTAGAGAAATCATGTGTTGCCAGCACTTAATGGCCAGCTTTCTGATTAACAACCTGAGGTAAACAGAGGGCAGTTAATAACATAAACCACTGTGGTTTATAATATCAATAATGTCACGAAACAACCGAGTTTCGGAGGACTATTGCTGATATAAAGTATATTCAACAACCTACACTAGCAATGTTATATATTTAAAGGAAGAAAGATGGGCTGGATACAACATCACTTGTTCCACACCATTAACAACCCTATTTTTCCTTTCAGAACACAGCTCTTTTGGCTATGTTTACAATTTTACTTTTGGATCGATACAAACTTTATAGGGCAGGATTTTTTCTCTGCTTTTCTCACAGCAGTAAGAAATGCCAGCACAGTCAATATACAGAATTGCCTGGCTCAGCACCAGAGGAGACAGTGCTAATCAAAGTAACAGCAGCAAAACTTGAACCGGCCCTTAGAAGGAGAAGGTATTACAGACTAATTCATTAATCTCTTAAGCCCCTGTGTCAGCGAGAAGTATTCTCTTTAGTTGAGTGTCCTTAATAGGATATATCAGGCTCTGAACCTGAGGTAGTTCAGTTTTTAAGTCCAGCAAAAAGTACCAGGATGGGGATCTGAAATGTAATAAAAACATTTGCCATATATCTGCATCCAGGCATCATCTAAGCGATCTCTACTGCTGAATGAGTTATAATCAAATTATGTCTCAGCAACTACAAAATATACCAATTTTTTCCATTTAGATAAATGATTGCTAGAAAAATAGAAAAATAAAAATTATGTAACAGCAGTTGCCTACTATTATTAGCCACATGCTAAATTCATGGTGTGGTCTCTCCTAATAATGGTGAAGCCTGGCTCTCCGTATCCATTGCAGGAGTGATGACACCAGGTAGCAGCACGTTCTCGGAAGTACACTCGGTGGTGAGACCTCCCACAAAGCGTGAGTCAGTTAACCTATTCACCAGTGTTTCCAGTTTGTTGTTCTAGCCCAGTCTTACAATAAGATAGTATTAGTAAGCCCCTTCAAATGCTAAAGAATTCAAACTAGCTGAAAACAATCAGGTTTCACTGAGGACCCAAGAAGGAGTAGGCATTTTGTCTCCCAGTCGTTGCACTCCAAGATGGAAAAGCACAGACTGTATTCTGTAAAGCCAAAGTTTTGCCTCAGTGTCACATAAAATAGGTCTGATGATAATTTAAAGGAAAAGCTGGAGTGGTTTACTATTTTATTTTTGTTCTGCTTGTAAACTCTGAAAGCCTCTAGAAAGATGGATGAAATTTTGCTCATGCTTTTAATACAAACCAAAAAAACTGCCTCTGGCTGACACCAGTGATGGAAAGTTTACACAAAAGGATTTTGTTTCAGAAAGTTTTCAATTTCACAAAAAAAAAAAAAAAAAAAAAAAGGATTATCTATTGGAACCCGAAAAACATACTTGCATATGCTGAAAGGGGAGAATAATAGCTAATATTCAGTAACTAGAATAACACTGTTTTCTAAAATTTGCTATAGCAGAAAATGGAGAAATTCCTGGGGTGGACAGAGAGGGGAAACCCTTTTTACAAATAAAAGCTACCATTGGTTGATGTTTGGAGTTTTTTTGTTTGGGATTTTGGTTGGGTTTATTTTGCCAAGGTGCCTACATTGAAAAATTAAGTGAAAGAAAAGAAAAATGTTTTTTCACTTCGGGACTTTCAACGAGAAAACTGAACATTTAGGTTTTCAGTGAAAACTCTTTTTTAACAAAATTTAAACAAAATGTTTCCTTTCGTACTGAATTATTCTGAAAGAGGAGGAGGGTAATTTCTCAAGCAGCTCTACTGACAATGAAATTCTTCAGGATTTCACAACATTGCTTCCTACTGTGTTTCCTCCAACTCCAGAGAAAAACAAATGCAAAGATTTGCAAAGCATTAAAATAATGGCAGGCGTATGATTTATTGTACTACGCATGATTTAGAGCACCATGTTTACTCCAAGCTGGTAGCACATCTACAATGGCATTACATGACTTTTCTCAATAAAAGAAAACAGTGGCAGGAAGCAATTATATAGAAAGGCCCACTAATATAAGGCATGTAGCCTTTAAAAATAGGCGGCATTAATTCCTATATAAAAGTTAAATCAAATCATGTGGATCACACTGTAATTATTCTTTTTTCAAATCTTGTTAGGTATAAAGTTTATTGATACTTGGGGGGCAAGCAGCAGGGACATTAACAGCAGTGGCAGCTTCACGTTGTTTGTCAGATGCAGAAATGAACCTAGTGCTACCCCTGTCCTTTTACTGCACTCTACCTGATTAGTCTGAACCTAACCAGCTCCTCTCTCCTTGATGCCTACGTGAGAACAGCAAAAAGGAAAACAAAAAACCTCACTCAAAAATGTGCCTTACTGAGCTTCTTGTGGTTCCTGTTGCCAGGGAAACCTAGGCAAATTCCTCCCAGAGAATACCCTGAACTGTTTAAGCCAGCCAGGCTTCAACCTGGTATTAGGAGAGGAAACAAAGACTGAAAACAAACAGGACAACATGTTTGTAAAGCCCATTGGGGAGAGGGAGAAAAATAAACTACAAGATAAAGCATCTGCTAGCGAAGAATATCTTTCATTTAGGTCAAATCAAGGCTTTTCAATCTCTGTCTATTGTTCCTCCTCTGGAGGAACCCGTTACTTCAGACAAATGGGAGAGAGAATAGGTCTCTTGTTTCAGTTATTGAGTTGATGGTGTTACAAATCATCTGTCTTTTGGAAAACCATCTATTAGTGTTCTCTGATCTTTCATGAAAAGGAAGCTGATTAAAATTATTAACAAAATTATCTTCCATTTTTTATTTTGAAGTGTGATCCTGGCTCAGAGAGGAACAATATCAGTAATTATCACTGGTTTAATCAGATGCCTTTTGTACAGTTTTCTCTCTTCCTCTTTCCTCCTCCCCTTCCTATTTTCTTTTCTGTTTTTTTTCTGTTTATAAATCTCAATGGTTTCATTAAATGTTTAGGGCCAAATTCTGGCACTCTGCAGAGCTGGCAAGAAAACAGGCATATATTAATCTTGCAAAAGCATCTATATTACGAGCCCATGTCCTGGCCAGCCCAAACTCTGCACACTTCATATCCCTCCTCTACAGCATCATTCCCTGAAGGGGTCATTTGTTCCAGGAGCAAGAGTTGATGCCTCAGTTGGGGCGCTTAGAGCCTTGTGTGCATGGCTTATAGACCGCGATGATCACATCTTCTGGGCCCACCCTTTCTATCCTCATCATCATTGTATGGGAGCGCTCCACCGCCCTGGAATGCACCTCGGTGGACACGCCGCAGCCACGTGAGACACGGCACTTGGGCTGAGCTTTCTCTGCCTCCTCAGTCTGAGGAGCAGGATGGCCAAGGTGGACGAATATCTGAGATCAGAACATTGACACTTGCAAGAGGCAGGAGGAAGACCACTGACCATCAGAGGTGCCTGCCAAGAGCTCTCATGACAGGTTAAATCAGGTTTATATCACAGATTTCAAAGGACTTTTTCTGATGTAATAGGAAACCGAATGAAGGCAATCCAGTCTCAAATCAATAGAAGAAACCTTCTGAACTGATGCCTATTTCTGCCAGGCTCACAGCAACAGAGTCTATAAAGCATGGAGTGATCATAAAATGGAAAGCAGTCAAGGATAATTCATCTGCTACTTGGAATAATAATTAAAAATGAATGAACAAGTCTATAAAAATATGTTTAAAATATACATTTAATTATACCTCTCTCTCATCCTCTGGTACTGTGGCAGAGGACTTCTGAGGAGCTAGAAAAAAGAGGGGTAAATCTCAGTGAGTTTGGGAGGCACGCCATGAAAGAGCTGGGAACTAAATTGAAGAACTGCTGAGGCTTCCCCGGAGGCCTTAAATAGTCACTTGTCTTGCTTATGCTGCAGTCCAGACTTGGCATTTTCCACCCTTGCTTTAATGTTATTTAAATAAATATAGAGGGTTTTTTCCCCTCTGTGAGTTTCCTTAAGGTTTTTTAGATAGTAGATAAGAGGAAAATGAGCAAGAATGTGAAAGAAGCTGTGTCAGAGAAGCGTGTGAGAGTTGGCAAGAAATCTTTGACGCTATTGTGATTGACCAGCTAAGAATGTAGCAAGAGCCAAACAGCCCTCTCTGTGGATTATTTCTGCACAGGGTATTCGTGAGTTTGTGTTTATGGAATTTCTGCCTGATCCTTCCATTGGGAAGATGGGATTTGCTGTCCACGTGGATTGGGAGGAAAGTTCAACCGCTCAAACCTTCAGTTCCTGGCAAACATGTGTACAGTCAGAGCCATCTATGCAGCCTGTCTGATACTGGGAGAAAAGCACATTTTTAAATGCACAATAGCTAATACGAAATTCCATGTGTATGAGTGAGAAAGGTACATTTTAAACACTCAATAGTCAGCAGGTTTTGAAGAACTGGAAGCGTATTTTACTTATAGCGCATTTTAAAGATTGAGGTGGAAGTGTCTTGTCTATTCAAAAATCTCTATTAGATGTTGGTTAAATACATCTATAATTAAACATAATTTTCTGCATGCAAAACTGAAGTAAAATGCATAAGGGAAAAGTTAAAGTCAAAAGACTGTTTCTCGTCCCGCCCATTCAGAACCATACAATAGCTGTTCTGCTGCTCTGGCTGCTGCAGCCTATGAAACCTGCCAGGATATGATTGACAAGAATGCTCAGAAACCATTCACAGTGATACTAAACTCATCCTACATGCTTTTCTGTATCTGGAAGCTTTCTCTTCTCCAAGGCCTGTGGAAACTCTAAGTAACCAAAAAGCTCCCGTAAAATCTCTACCTCATGTGGCTTTTAGACAACTCTCCTGCAGAAAGAACGGAGAAATAGTACTCAAGAAATCATTCTAACCTGAGTGAGAAAGGGGAGTAGTGAGACAACAGCAGCATTAACCTTTGCTATCTATAGTTCTTCCTGCCCGCAGGATGGGGAGAGCAGAATTGTGCCTCACTCTCTGCACAAATCCTCTTCATTTCCTTTCACTTGTGGACAACTCTTCCCACTTGTCCATTGTTTATCTGATGCTCTGAATAATCTCTTCTACTGTTACATAAATTTCAGTCAATTTCTTCCCTAGAGATGATGAAACAGAATATTTTTACAACCAGAAAATTTTTGTTTGATAACCTCTGAAATTCTAACCTGCAGCCTGATCCAAGCTACTGAGTTTAAAATGTAAACTACTCCTCAGTGGTTTTCACTGTGTGGAAACAGGGTGCTCCAGACCTAAACCCACCACTGAATTTCCCAGTAATAACACCTGGAAGAAGAACTGTCAATAGTTCTCTCCAGCTCGTCTCTCCAGCCCACCTATCCCTACCACCCTTTGCTGGCATCAGCAGCTCTGTGCAGCTCTTCGGCTCCCTTGGAGTCAGGTGGTGCTACTGTATCTGGCCATTGTGTAGGTCATAACATCTTTCTTTTACCTAATGGGGTCATGCATGGGAAGCTGGAAGCATCATTGAGTTGGATACTAAAACCTTCCTTGTGAGTGGCTCAGGGCAGCTAGTGTAGCTCTTCTTTTTGTATTCCCCCAGGAGAACTGCTCTAAATTCAGTTTTAGAGGAACAGAAGGAATACCCTGAGTGCTGGAGACGTGCTGGAGCTGGTCACAGACAATGAGCCTCCTTCCTGCAAGACATGACTGGAGGTGCAACCACTTTGGGATCAAAATGTCAAACTCCTTGTGATGACATGAACTTTTCTGACAGGTTTGAGGCACACAGCATTTCCACTCTCTCACACGCAGAGTGAAACAGGAACAGAAACAACAAGGGAGTTCTTTGTTGAAAATGAAAGAGGATAGGAAGGAGAGGAAACACGAGATCCATTTTAAATCATTGGAAGCGTTCAGATGTCAAGGGAAAGATGCTGTACAAGGACCATGTAAAACAAACATTATTATCCTAGTTACAAAAGCTCACTTAATCCTTCTTATTACTGATGAACCTCAACAGCACAGTTCCTACATGTTTTTAGTATAACAATCATATAAAACTTGTTTAAAGATTAAAACCACAAGTTTTGTAGGAAAAGTACTGTTTAAGTCCAGGTACATATTCCTGGACATATATAGGCCAGAGCAGAGAGTGGAAGTGGCATGGAGCAGGGCCGGCAGCGGCAGGTTTCCTAACCTCCCCAGCAAGCTCTCGAAGAAGTAGGTTTGAAGATATCAAACCAGACATTATCTGACATCAACACATCTCTAGGATCTGCAGTTTTAATATGCTGTTTATATGTATTTATTACTCCAGTTGGAAGTCGGAAGCACTATCATTTAAGTGCTGTTTTTCTTCCTATTTCTTTATTACTGCAATCAGTAAGATTGTTCTTAATTAAAAGTCTAAAGTTCAATGATAGTTTAAAAAGGGGTACCTATAGTTTTGATGGCCTCTTGAAATAGCTACCCGGATTTTGTTTAAAAAATGAGAATGCTGTAGGTTTTGTTTTATTTTGCTTATTAAGTTCTATTTCCATGCCTGGCTTTAAGAGTTTTCTTCTTAGTGAAAACAGCTGTGCATATTCTCCTTGGGCCCTGTAATGTGTTACAATCCAATGCCTAATAACAATGGTCATTTTCAACAGTACCTGACAATGTGAAATAAAACTAGTACTTTTTTAAGTTTACAACTGTATTGTATGAGTATGGATTTATGTAGGATTTTAATATATTTTAATGCAGCAAAAAAAAATGAGCACAACAGTAAATATAACAAAGGTCTTCTTTCGAGGAATGTCTCCATTTTAATTTGCTCATAACAGATACAAATTTATAAAGTATTTATTTCCTTCACATTTCCCATTTCCAATATTTATATGTCACATACCCAGTGAACTAAAGAAAATGCAGTAGGGGTATCAACCTTACAATGGCTAGATTCAGGCCATTATATGAATGACCTGTCCTCATCTCAGAAATAAATCATTTTACAATAAAGGCTAAAATTAATGGAATTCCATGGTATAGGTCAGGAAGCTACATTTGTGCACATTTTTCCATAGCTTCCACCTTTGCAAAAAACACCAGAGGCAAATTAGAATTTGGTCACACGTGGTCAAGATCTGAGTCCCGGCAGCAAAGGATGACCCATTAATACTAACCATAAATAGTTCTTTTGCACAGATTACTTTTGCAATGACAACACAGACCCCAAGAAGGCAGGAAACCCAGGTCCTCACTGCTCTTCCAGTCTACTGCCTCACTCTGTGGTGGAGAACCACCTAATCTGTCTGGTTTGTTGAAACATTAGTGTCTTTAAACAGTCTGGAGACGTTCATCTTTGTTCAGCCTAATGGCAACCCTTCTTAGGTTTTGTGTCTAACAGAATTTTACCTCTGTTTATAACGGTACAGGCCTCAGCATTTTCTGTTGTATTTTTTTGATGTAAAAAATATTTTAATTATTAATTAAGGTAACAGTTCTTTTGTAATTTGAATTTCAAGAAACATTTACTTTTTATGTCCTATTCAAGGTGTCAGAATGAAAACAAAATGCAAATTAGCAACTTATTTGTACATTTGCTACATTCTTCCTTTAAGTGATAATGTGGGTAAAACATCTCATTCTGCATGGGGCTTTCATTTTGCTTTCTGTGTTTGTCGGTCATTTTATGTTTGACTGAAGTCAGCTACAGGTGAAAAAGCTGTATCATGCATTTAGGAGGATCTATGCCCATTTTGAGCTATATACACCCTTTGGGAAATAATTTCTGTAGTACTAACAGAAAGGACAGTGTATTTACAGAATTTTCACTCTCTTGTTTGGGGATTTTATACACTTTTTGTATAATATCGCAACCTCTGTTGCTGACACTTGAATAATTTATGTACAAATCAAGATGTGCAGGATACTTCTATTAGGCACAGCATAATTCTGTGTCATGCGGTATGGATTTGTCTGGGTCATATGTGTTCAAAGCCAAGATGCACATAGCTTTCATGGTAAGTGAATATTGAGCCCAAAATATTAGCACAATAAAATGTTTATGAGCAGATATTCTGTTTACTCTAATTGAACACTGATGCAATGGTTTGGTGTTCTTCTTTCCTGTTGAAATATAACTGAATATTCAAAATGCATTTTCTGGCATTTCAGGGCTGCAGATCAAGAGAAAATTACTGCAAAACACAATGCCATCCACTTGAAGCTCTCAGGAACTTTAGAATCAAAATGAGAGATACCTCTATAAAACTAGAGGTATACACTGACTGATTGTTTAACAAAATAAATAGATTAGAAATGCAATCCAGCCAGAAGGCGGTTCAATGATTCATTCAATAATAAAAAATGTCTGCATATTGTGTGATCCTAGAAATCAACATGAAAGATCTTCTAGAATGAGTGTAATACACAGTAAGTAAAATGGAGACGTCCTTTTCCTCAGGAGATCTATCTAATCTGAGAGACAAACATACCTATGGCTTTCATAGTCAAACCAGCCAAACAATCATATCAGGGATATGTTTTCTCAATGAATTGTACCAAAGGGCATAATGTGCATTCTATATACGTAGATCATATTCCAAACCATGTAACCTGGAGTCTGCTCATGCAAGAAGATCCCAGGGACCATCAGCAAGGTGGGCAGCCTTCTCTCTCTGATGATATAGGAAGTGAGAGGAGAAAGGACAAGAGAAAAAAGGTGGAGAGCAAAGATTCCTAACCCTCCAGTCCCAGCTTTACCCTCTCTGCTCCCAGAAGAGCCACATATTGGTGCTGCTCATATGGGCTGCTGGGAAGTGGTGCCTGATTCTGGTGCCTAAGGGCTCTGGTGAGCAGTGAGATTTACAGGCAGCAGCCCGAGGATGCCTGCCTGGGGCTCTGCCCAGCAAAGGTCAGCCTCTAACTCGAGTGCTTTTTCCAGTTTCATTTACCCTACCATACCTGTTTTATCACAGGGCAGTATCACTAGTGCTGTGGCAAGTATGTTTTGGTATCTGTAGTAGACGCTGCTGTATGTTTTCCCAGTAATAGGCAAGTAGGGACAAAGGTTCATCAGTGAGTAATGAATCAAATGCTAAGGTGGAGACAAGATTTAATTGTTTAAACATAGTCATTGCAGGCATGTATCAGCCTTCCCTTTGAAATGTACTGAGCTACAGACAATGGGCAAGAAAATTTTGGATTTTTTCAATTTAAAGCTTGATCATATCAGCTGCTCCCAGTCTGAGCAGTTACAGGTTCTTTATTTTACTAATTATAAGAGTAATTATGCCATTAGTTCTCAGAAAGTAATTTTAATAATTAGGTCAAACACAAAACGACTCCAATCTCATGACATACTAATTTAAATTGTTTGGATATTGTAATTTAGTAGGAGGAGTCAGCGCTAGAGTCATTTTGGGGATTGTAAGAAGGAAAATACAGCTGGAGAAATAACAGAAGATGAATTCTCTGTCAGAGACGTTAGTTAAGTTGTTTCTTGAATGATGTTAAGTGAATAACATTAAAGCTATTTGATAGTGATGACAGATAAAATTATCATGTATTGAAAAATATATTAAAGATTTGGTTCAGAGGCCATAATTTTGAATGAGCGTATCAACCCCTTTCTCTATTACTGTAGCAGCAGAAGAAAACATTTTCAGTTCACCCATCTAATTTTCTTGAGAAATGAATCCGTTCATATCTCTACATGATATATGCTATTCTCAAATCCAGTTTCTAATCTTAGTTGCAACCTCATAAATCTTGAACAAAATTTACAGGCATCAAGGGGCTTAGGCCACCAAAGCCAATTACATTGATGTAAAATCTATGTACGTGAGGTATTTGGGACAAAAGAAGAAGAGAAAGAAAAGGGAGAGACTGTTCAGCCCAGGAAAGGAAATGAAAGCAATGCCAAAACCACTCCAGATCTGGATTCTAGCAGCCTGCCTTTATTGATACCTCTATCCATTCACATCCAGACTTTTCTTTTAGATAGAGATTTAATTCTAGTGCATTTTTATAGGACTGCTGATTCAACAGAGTGTTTTTTCAGAGAAAGTAAGTATGAGTGAGTAAGGTCTTTGGTACTGCATGGCCGTGGACTTTTTTTGACTAGAAGTTAGAAACATACCTGCAAAAGTGCAAGAATGAAGGAAAGTTATTTTCAGCCAACCATGCCTAACATGACCTGAGAGCCATCTGGTCGTGTGCCTTTGGCAGGGTGAATAGCCCAGTAGATGCCTCACTTCCCAGCAAATCCCATATAAATCCAATCAATAACACATCAAACTTTTCCAATCATGATGAAGCAGAAAGTCGCATTTGACAACTCTCTACCCTATCAAATTATTCAAGAATACTCCTCTCTGAAATCCTTAAAAGACAGAGAACAGCAACACAGACATTATAGGTCAAGCAGTTCTTAAAGTCAGGATGTCACTGCCTGCATCTACCTAAAAAACAGAATACAACAGCTGTGTCCTCTAAAGCTTTGCTGACATCCAAAGTTTTCTTGATTTATTTACCCCTACTTGAGGGTGCAGTGGAATGGAAAAGCAGGCATACAGGCTTTTTGATTCACATGCAAGGAATAGAGAAGATGAAACTTTGAAATTCCATTTTGTGAAATGCTTTTGCATTATTTCATTCAAGCAGTAAACATTGTGGTATAAAAATAATCTTTACATGGAAAACATTTTCTTCCCAGCCCACAATACCCTCTTAATTCGACATTTTAAGTTAAAAATGAGTGGGACTGGTGGCTTGGTCGAGGAACCTTCTGACAGAACAGAAGGTTGCTGGCAAATTTTATTACATTTATTACAATTATGATTGTCTTTAAAAGCATATCAGTAAACAGTGTGATTTTAGAAATTAGAAGCAGCAACCCTGTGTAAGTATGAGAAATTTCTGCATTTCCAATTTGTTAAATAAAGCAAGTAACTTTACTCATTGGATTAATCACTACAAGACGCTATTGGGAGCTTGGCTAGTATTTCCCAAAAATTGTAATTCTTTAAAATCTGAACAGAAAGATTAAAATAAATGTTACTCGTGGATCAGATTGAAAGTTTTCAAATTCTCACCAATAGTGTTTCACATTTTTGATGGACTATTTTTCAGAAATATTTGAAATTCAAGAAAGTTTTTGAGTGATTAGTTAGAGAAGTTTATAAATTTATTTCTGAAAAAATGTTCATAGAAACAGTTTTTTTACAACCTGTACAAAGCACTGAATTTTAAACTAACACCGATGAGACAACTGTGGTTGGAATTGTTTGGGATTTTTACTGTCTAGAAGGAATGTTAGTACTGGTGAATTTTTAAGCATGTCTACACATAACAGTTATTCCATTTGCAAATCATATGCAAAAGAAACCCATTTGCATGCAGTATGGAACGTGAGATTTAGACCAACTATGAATCCCACAAAAATCTCATGTCACATTCCACAAAAATAAAGATGTTTAGCCACTGCTTTCACTGAATTAATTACTTATGTTCACAGAAACACCGACCATACTTTCAAAACCTAGTGAAAAGATCCTTCTAACTAGGTCAGTATATCTCTTCTAAAATAGCTTTGCAGAATTGCTCCCATAACTACCTCAAAGGCTGCTATATTTTTGGAACAAGTGTTGTGGTCTTTATACAACAGAATCCAGATTCGCTGTACATAGTACAATGACATGTAAAACAGGACCTTCCAGCCCATTCCATAAGCAGAAATCTCCCAGGAGAAAGCGGGTGGTGTTGACATCACAGCAAGTTTAGTTTCCACTCAGGGATTCTATAGGAATTTTGCTGAAGTAATTTTTTTTTCCCTCGAAGTGTGTACCTCACTTCTTGGACAACCTTGATCACAGTTGTGCAGTATCTGTTCCTCTCTCTTTCCTCAAAAAAAGAAAAGGCAGCTTGCCATAACCATTTTCTAATGTTGCAGACTTCTCTTTTTGTCTCTTTCATCTCCTGCAGTTTAGATTGGATCAGCAGCTAGACTAAATTCCAGCCTGAATCCATCTTATGTCTTCTTCTGGAGTCCTGTTTATAGAGGCTATGTTGGTGACCAAGATATGAATATTCTGAGATTCAACTTGTCACATGTCTCATGGCAAATTGTAACTTCAAAATGTTCTATCTCTCTCTCATAGTTGGAGCTAAATGAACATGGATTCAAGATTCCCAATCGGCAACAGACAACAACAGGAAAAAGTTAGTGGAACAGGGATTTCTATTAACTTTAGAGATCATTTAGTCATGAAACTCTTTACCACAAAGTGTATAGGAACCAATCAATTACAGTCAAGCAGTTCAGAGGTCTTCCTAAAAGAATCTGGAATTGGAATAGTAAAAGATATTCAAAACCCTCAAGTGTATTTTGGATAGAGGCAGAAGGCATGAAAGTTATTTTGCTTTTTTGTTGTACTTAATAGCTACTGAATTTTGCAAATATATTTGTAACAGACCTTTTTCACAGATCATCATACTTACCTTGAAAGACTTAAGACAGATACTCCCTAAAGTCAGGATTTTGAGTGACTAGCTCTAGCAGGAGCATCGTGCACCCTCCCAGTTCAGCTGGCTACAAATTCCTTCCTGACAGCAATTGATGGTGGAGATCTCAAGAGGTTACTGTATCCAGCTCTCTTGTACTGCATCTCCTAATTCAGTTTGAGTCACCTTCACCTGTTCACCACAGACCCTGAAGCTTCTGTCATCACATCCTTTTCTTGTGTCTTCTAGCTTCTGGGCCAACATTTAAACTAATGCCTGTGTAGTACTTTTTGGTGTGTTTCTCCTCAGTGGTCAGTGGCAGTGACATACACAGGCAGTGTGTCCTGTAGCATGCTCTTTTTCACTGCATCAGTTCTCTCTCTCCATCACCTCTGTCTTTCTTCTCTGATGGTTCATGGTTCTGACAGGAGGGAAGAAAACTGTTCACTGCCTTCACCTATTTTGCTCTCCTTTCTCATTATTTTAGTTGTGGTGAGGAACTGACTCCAAGACCTTTCCAGAAGAGCCTTTAACTTAAGCTCCCATGATTTTGCTAGAGATCCTTAGCCCTGTTTCATACCTCTCCAGAAGAATCATGACTGGCTCAGTTTCAGGTCCCGTATACTTTTGATCTCAAGAAGAACATCTTTTGGTCTATCCTAATGTCTACTGCAACCTCCAAGTAAGGTAGGCAAGTAAGGTCTTGAGCGTGATAGCATATGCATAACAGGCTGGATGTTGAGTCTCCAGGTTTATCTGCATTACACAAAACCAAATAGTTGCATACCAAAACTTTTCTGGCCGAATCGACCGACTCCTCCACATTGGTGAGATGGATCAAGGCGCTGCTTGCTGCTATACTTTTAAGCAAAGTCTTCTTGGACTGCCAGCCCCCATACTCTGAAATCTTACAAATAACTTCACAGATATTTCAGGTATCCTACTCTTGAGGATTTCCGTGTTAACAAACACATCTAGAATTCTGGGGGTAGGGGGAGGGGAGTGGGTGTGGGTGTGGTGTGGTAGAAATCAGTTCATTTTTATCATCTGATAATTTCCTCTAGTCCAGAAGAAATAAAGTCACTCTTTTTTTTTTTTTTTGGTGCAACCTTAAAATACAACAGTTCCAAGTGCCAACGAGTGACTGTTTTCAGAATATTTAATGTAAGAACATAACTGTATGCTTCAGAGCTGCAGTCAGTATCCAATTCCTCCACCATTCAACGCAGCTGGCCCCAGCATTGAAGCTGCAGACAATCCTGGCCTCACTGGAATAAAGGTCTGTTTGCTCTGACAGTTTGGGTGGGTTGATTGCAATTTCACAGTTTTGCAACAGTTTTATTAAAGGCTATTTTCTGGAGGGAGCAAAGAGGAAGTTCAAGAGAGAGATAATCAGGATTTCTGCTGGGCTGGAGATGCTTCCTGTAGAACTTCTCCTTTACGTGGGACACAACGTATTTAACTCTGCCATAAATGGTTCAATCTATTAGAAGCAGGCAAATGTCATTCCCTTTACAATGCAAAAAGTACTTTTGTACTCTTGTAATATTCATCACCATTTTTCATTCATGGGGTCTCTTAGCAACTAAAATACAGATAGAGAAAGGCAGGTTCCATGCCTCGAGGAGCTCATGATCCAGCCTTGCAAATAGTATGCTGAAGGTAGTAACGTCCCAGAGAGAACGCAGAAGAGACGTCAACAAAATGAAGCAGTCAGACATTGGGAACAAGTTCATATCCCGGCAAAAAGACCAGGTAGAACAGTTTATACTGCTTTTTACATTTTGGGAATGACAGAAACTAAAGGTTTGGTAACTAACGTCTTGTAGGGTTTCATGGAAGCATATTTTTTAATTAGGACCTTGACGTCCCAGGATCAATAGAGCGAAGGCCATCCCAACCCTTAAGATCCCCACCACGAGAAGAATGTTCTTCTTAGAAGGTGTTCTGGTAATATTCACACTATTGTATGTCTATTCCCCCTACTTTGTCCTGGTGCAAAGGAAAACGAAGTTTACTATTTCAAATGTGGGTATTGTTGTATAAAGGGCCAGAACAATGTTGCATGAACTATTTGCACGCTCTTTGCCAGACAGTTTTACAGATGCTGGCAATAGCACAGCAACGACTTGAATCTATTTCTTTGGGAATGAATTCATTACAGCTCATTCGCATCATATTTTAGGCAGTGGAGGGAATGTTGTGCAAATTTTAAAAAGTACTTAAGAAGTGCCTCAAGTCAGCATAAAAAATAGTATGAAGAGTTAATTCCTAGATTCTCCCATATTCTGATCTGTAAGAACAATAGGCCAAATTAAAAACTGAAAGCACTTTTTAGCTTAAACAGAGTTAAGCTCTGTTAGCTTAGCAATGAATTTGGTTTTACTGTGCCAAACTGTTTTTTGGATTTGGGGAAGTTTTCTTTTGCTTAACTAATTATTCCCTGGTTACCCTTCAGAAAAACTGGACATTTTCCATTACTCTGAACTAGTCATGATATGCTAAAATAACGTTTCATCTCAGCATCTTGTCTAGCTATGTGGGATTTATTCCTCCAGATAGATGAAATGGAGATCACTGTATGCCTCTGTTTTGTTGTTATCTGTCATTGCATCTTATTTAAGAACGTAAATCCAAGTTGCTATGGGTCCTCATTCTTTTTTGCAGCTTTACGGGTCATACAGAGCTCTCCAAATCACAATCTCCAAGTTCTGCACTTCAAAGAAAGCCCAAAACCACTCTATCTTTCTAAAAATAAGAACAAGCTTTTCTTATATGAAAAAAGACTACATCTACCTGCTAGCTCTGTGACTGATAGGATATCACATCCAGTATCACATGATGTATTATATACATATTAGGTGTAATTCCTTAGCTGATTCTCCTTCACATAATAGGATTCAATAAAGGACATTTCAGAGCAGAGGGGACTTCAGCTGAATGGATGGCTCCCTGAGAAAATAACAGCAGGATGTCTATAGCAACAGATTTTGGTGATAAAGGTAAGGTTTCTTCAAGATAGTACCTCATTTAAGGGCCACAAATACTTACAGCAGACTCTGCAATTGAATGGGGCTATCAAAGAAAACAGCAGAATCACACAGGTAATCACAGCAACTTCTATCCAAGAATCCACTTAATTTACCCCATTTATTCTGACACTGTTCATTCTATTCTGCATTAGTCTTTATGACAACTTCACCACCATTGTGACTGACAGTGTCAATGGTGGTGATGAAGAAAATAGTGGAAGTACCATAAAGACTAATGTATTAAACACCATTTGTTTACTGCTAATAAGAAAAAATGAAGGTAGTGGTTTTTAAGGTGAGGAAGCTGCAAAACACTGACATTAAGTCTATTACAGAGCTCCCCCTAATGGTATTTCTATAAATATAGTCAGTCATACATTGATGGAGGTTCCCAGGTGCTGCTCTTCCTATTTCTGCAGTAACAAAGACTATTCAGACAGGCTCTGTTCATAAATGCCTTGCACTGCATCTCCTTTCCCCAAAACAGCTTATGGATACTGCAGAGCAAGGCCCATATTTTTGTCATTAGACTTCAGAGATCTCTCTCATCCCCGAAGATAAATAGGCTAGTTCTGGTGGTGGTACTGAACCATGGCATTGTTGAAGGCCTCATAGAGAGGAGGCAACAGAATAAATATTAAGAGCATTTGTTGGGTTGTTGTTGTTGCTTTTTCTCTCACTAATCGTTTTGCCATGTAGAATAAACTAGCTCATGATTTTTGAACCCTTGAGCTTGGCAATGTTGTTAACATGTTACAGAATTTGTATCTGATGATCTTCCAAAATAAACTAATTGTATGTGAAGTGACAGGGGAACTTGGTCATCAGATGCAAATTCTCCACTGCAGGCTAACAGTATTGCCAAGGCCAAGTACTGAAAAATCATGAGTTGGATCCGCTAAAATCACAAAATTCTCTTTAAAATCATGACTGTTATATAAACAAGCACATTTTGGTTTTGATTGTTTTTTACATTGTCTAGTGGTCCTCGGAGCCTTCAGGCTACATACGAGTGATGCTTTTTCTTTCCAGATCTTTCCCACAGTATATTGCCTTGAAACATTTTTCTTTAATATATGAATACTGACATTTTAACAAAAATCATATGATCCCTCAAACTAGGCCTTTAATGAAGACACCAAGACCCTTGCAATAAAATTAAGCTAGGGAGAATTGTATGGTCTGAACATAGGGCTACTAAATAAAAACTTTGAATTATAATCCTGTCTGAGACAAAAATCTTTACCTCACTTACCAGACAAAAATCTTTACGTAAGTTCCCAGACAAAAATTTTTACCTCTAGTTAAACTTCTGTATCTGTGCAACAGGATTAATAGTGCTTTATCCCAGGGCTTAATGCATATGGTGATTTTACCATTTATCTTACTCAAATATCTTGAATGCAAAAAGGCTTTGTACATTCTATATACTATTATTCTATATTGGTTTATCCTCTAACAAAAAACACAGTTGTAGTGTACATTCAGATTTTTAATTTTCCTAACCAACTTGCCCAGGAAAAACTTATTTTCATACAGCTGGGACTGTGGGAAATGGCAGTCAGGGGGTACTGAACCCAACATCGGTGGGATGCCTGCACCTGGTTCTGCAGTCACCCTGGCCAGTGGAGCTTTGGGGTTGGCTGGCTGGCATGACGCTGCTCTGCCTGTCAGTGCTAGTGGAATATTCCATTATACATTAAACAATGTTTTCCAAAACAGATGAGTTATTTCTTACTGAAAACAACAACAACAACCCAATCCCCTGGAAGAAAACTTAAATCATTTGTATGACCCAAACAGCAGGATGCAGACTATCAATGCAGTTTCATTCATGGTGTTGTTGCCAGAGCCACACCTAATGACCTCCTGAGATGATAGTCATGCCCTACGATGGTCCCATAAGCGTAGGCACTAATTTAGCCCAACAAACTATAGTGATTAACTTCAAATGACTGGCTAAAATAGCGTGGTGAGATACTTCTGAGCCTCTGTCAGAACAAGAGGCTAGCCAATAAACACTGGCTATTGTAGTTTGCATTTAGATTGCTCCCTTCATCCAAGGCACATTATAAATATCAGAGGTTTTTTGCCTCACCCTTGACAGACAGATAAAACATCGTTTAAGAAGCTCCACAGGGAGTGAAGTCAGGCATCTGTATTTGCTATTAACAGACCAAGCGAGTGGTTCAGGGTCCAGTGATTCTGTCACCCATGTTTCCCCAAATAACCAAGCGCTGCAATATTGCTTCAGTTTAAGTACCCAATTTAGAAACTGCAGTCAGAGTCACTTGTGCAAGATCATTAGTAAATGACTCCCTTAGTCTGCTAATGTCCCGGTTTCGTACCCTAACCACTAACTCCTATAGGAAATGTATTACTCGTTATCATAGGAGTCAAGTACATGATTCACACTTTCTGGAAGGTTTCATTTTATTCCTGAACAACTTAACTTTCATTTTTCAGATTTTCTGATGTGAACCATTATAAATCACTCCTTAGAGCTGGGGACACATTTTAGGGGGGCAATTTACCCTTTATTTTGACTTGCGCTTCTCCCAGGGGCATATCTGAAGGAAGTTACTGTACACATGGTGGATGTGGGATTTCGTAAATAGGAAAGACATGAAATTTAAGTGATTTTTGGCAGTTATCCCTTTGTAAATGTTAGGTTTTTTCCCTGAGAAGGGTGTGTAACCCTTAGTGAATCAGCCTTTTAGTGTTTTATTTGGTAACAGACTTAATAGTATGTTGTACAGTGTCTAAAGGCTTAAGATAAAAATGATACGTATCCGGTAAAAGGACTAAGCTAATCCCCACCAGCTGGAATACAGTGCTGAGGGGCCCTGCTTTCTGGATGGATTTTGCATTGGAATTAAGACCTCTTCTTAAAACAAACGAAAGAAAGTTTGCAGAAGTGAAGACATACAGTAGTACAGCAAAAAGAAGTTGCAGCAATAAAGCTACAGAAACCCGTCTTTTGACTGGCTCCAATCTTCCAGACTAGCTCAGACAGAACACCAGACCCTGCTTGCTGCAACACTGGGGCAGACAACCCTCTCTCTGCTGTGTGCAGGCATCAGTCTAATAAAAAAGCCTTCTTCCCGATTTGGAAGACGTATTACTTTTGGATTCAAACACTTCCAAAAATATACGAGATGTAGAAAACACTCCTCATTTGCCAGAAACACATTGGAGTTTTGCTTACATTACATTCTTTCCTCGTATATGTTTGAAAAAAAGAAAAAGAGAAAAAAAAAAGAAAAAAGAAAAAGAAAGGACCATAATACACTGAACTAAAAACTTTCATCACAATGATAAGATATAACGTCGGGTAAAGAGACTGGGAGACAGCTCAGTCAATACTGTCTTGAAATCTTCTTTTACACCTCTTTCCGAAGTATAAATATGGACCTCATCCAGTTTTCCCAATCTGAACGACTTTGGCTGGGGGAGGTTGGTATGGAAGTCATTTCCCTTTTAGGTGCAGTAGCTGCTTTCCACAGACTCAACAAAGACATGAAATATCATTAACATCTGATTCTGAAAGGCTGACAACCACTTCTTTGTTTTACACAGCCGTCCGGGGAAAGCTGCTGTGTATTACCATATCGCTAGCAAAATTATACCTATTAAGCTCAGATAGGAGCTCTGGAATATTTCTCTCATTTGTTCTGGGATACAGTGATTGAATATGTCTATTGTTTTCACAATAGGCATTTCATAATTTAAACAGATATTATGTGTAAACATCAGTTAAGGGTGAGCATTGCTGGGCCAGACTTCTAAGCCTGGCTGACCTGTTTGGGACACAGTTTCAAGGACAAGGGCTAAAAAAAAAGTATTAAAAAGCCAAAAAGGGGTGAGAAAGTTTGTCCAATGAGTGCTGAATCATAGCAGATAATAGTCTTGTCTGTCTTCAAATGAGCTGGAAGGCTCTGCAGGCCTCAGCAATGCTTCTCTGCTCCGTGATGGAAGGAAGCAAGTTGAAAGTCTTGCCTGGGGGATTTCTCAGCTCCAGAACTCATTGGAAGAGAAATAGGGAAATGCCACTTTTTATGTGTGCTTATTTCTAAAAAACAATCAAAGCATTCCTCTAAGTTATTTTAAAAGGTGCAAAAAGCATCTTTGTTTTCCTCTAATTCTCTCTAACAGCCCATCATGATCATGCTATTAATGTTAAAATGTTCTCTCAGAAATTAAACTTTTTGGTCATATACAAGTAGAAGAAATGCTACTCTATTTTTTTTCTTTTTTTTTTTTTTTTTTTTTGGTTGACTGTAATAACAGAAAATAGAATTTTCAAGTAATGGAGTTAGCTAATTGTTTACAGAACCAAGCAAATCAGTGCAAACACTGGTTATTTTTTAAAATACACATAACTAGTAAAAAGTAAACCTAATACTATAAATGAAATGTTTTATTTGAAGGAATGACTTAAATCTGCAGGCCCAAACTGATCCAATTTTAATCTGTCTCAGATTCTGAAAGCTTGTAGCAAATATAATAAAAACTTCCCAGTTCCTCTGTCAGGAAGGGTAGTTAAGCACTGTTATCACCCCACTTTTACAGAGAAACTGGTCTGAGAGTAAGGAAACGCTTTGGTGCAAGCTCAAGAAAAGTATTTTTGCCAGATCTGGGAACAGAATTGTTATCTGCTGCCTTCTAAGCATTTGTTTTAACCACATCCTTCCTTCCAATACATGGCAACACTTTTTCACCCTCAAAACCAAATATTCTTTGCTGCTTATTTTTCCCTACAGGGCACCTGAAATATAAACTGGAAAAAAGAATGCAAAAATTCTGCACAGGCCATTTGTGTCCCTTTTTAGTTCATTTTTCTTTAACATGCTGGAGAAAACATTTCCTGGAAATTCACAGTAATGATGCATACTGAAATACTGCACAAAGATACCGGCCACTGCTATCACCAAGTGGCATGTTCTTTTAGGAATACAAGCAAATATTCTGTACTATTATTATTATGCTTTGCTATTTAAAATTCACTCCTTGGTGATATTTACAGGGAAGGCAATGAAAGCAGTGGGGGATACTCTGGCAAAGACTCAACTCTTAAAACATCTTCTGCTCACGCAAACAGGTAGCCCTGGAAGAGGCATTTGCCCTCGTATAGCGTAGCTTCCTCTCTCCCAGAACTATGGTGTGTATGTAAATAAGATAAATTGCATTTGGAATGTAATGCTCCTGAGCCACTTCTTTCTCCGTTTACTGGAAGCTGTCCTTGAAAGGGCTGGTTTTCCCTTGGAAGAGATGCAAGCCCTCTGCCAGAGCATGTCAGGAGAAGATGTTAGCTAAAATTCATACTCATGCTGCCCTCACCTGAAATATAATTCCAAGATCAAATATGATGTATTTGATCATATTCGGCACATTTCAATGAAAAATAACCAAAGCTGTATTTTGAACTTTCTGTTAATTTATCTTAATGAACTGCCTCTACCTATTTTGATAGATATGTTTATGTCTTTCTCAATCAAGGAAAAAAAAAGTAAGAACAAGACGTGCTTTTCATACTCTCACTCCATCCCTGGTTTTGCTCACCTCACTAAACAGACCGTTTACAATCAATTTATTGGCCTCCTTGCTGCCATTATCTTCCAAAAGCTCTTCCACTCCAGTGTCTGTCTTTTCCTGGTGTCAGGCAACTGGCTGCAACAGCTCCAATGTCTCGGAAATTGCTACTAGTAACTCAGTCACTGTACAATTCTCAGTGTGTTAGTCTGAAGTAAAATGTGCACAGATGCAGTGCCATTGGGGTTTTCTACCTGCTAAGAGTGGCTTTTAATTTGCTGCATTAATTTAATAGCTAATTCAATAGGGATTTTAATGCAGGGGGTTTTCATGTGGAGTTTCTCACTTGCACGACAAATTATATTGAGGTTTGTGTGCAAATATGGTGATTCTCCCCCAGCTTGGTAGCATGAAATCTAAAATACAGGTCATGTTTTTGAGGAATTTCTTTGCTTAATTTGTGACTTAAAAAATTCCATGGAAAATGCCTGCATTTTGCGCTAGATTTAAAGCAAAAAAAACCTAAACAGCATGGTTTATTTTTTTAATACCATGTTTCACACATCCAAATATGCCGATAACAGACTCTCTGTTAGGACTTCTAACCTTAATTGCACTGATAGCGTGAAGCACTATGTGATTGTGGAAATAATAAAAGCTTTTCCCTTATTTTTAGATCTCTGACTTTATATGACTTAGCAATTTGGTCTGTTAGTATTTTTACAAAAAAAAAAATAAATCTTTAAATCTTTTTTAAAGTTGCTGCCACTTGTATTTTTTTCAATTCAATTAGTTTCTCTGAAAAGTCTGTCTAAATTCCGTTAATACTTAGCCTATTTCATCAGTTTAAGTTCTTCTCCATTTGAGTCAAACAACCCTGGAATTTTAACCTTTTTCTGACATGTGTTTTCCTTTATGAAGTCTCCTTCCTGGGCACAGCTGTGCATTTGTGTTGGTGGTACTTGAGCAGAGAAGAACAATATGGGAAGGAGGATTGATGTGACCAGACAAGCAAAGCATCTACCAAAGAGTTCAGCACCTAAATGCTTCTGCAGAAGTGGGTGCAACTTCAAACTAGACAGCAGTAGTTTGTTTGGAGTATAATACAACTTAATCCCATAAATATTAAGGACATTGTTAGGCTAAAAGCTTGTAGATGCAAGACCAGGTTTTCTGGACAGGATCTCTGCCATTTTACACATTGCTTGGTTTCAGGACAGAAGTTCCTCACAGTTAAGAGATCAGCCTGGTCTGTTATTGCCAGCATGAGGGAAGACAGCGACACAAGCAGCTCAGTCGTATCTCCATTATTTTTCGGTGGACCAGACCTCACTCCTTCATAGCACTGAAAGTAAAGCCCAGGTGCATGGCATCGTTCTCCTTGGCTAAATTTTTTCTCTTCTCCAGCAGGCTGTGGTGCAGAGGAGCCAACAGGCATCCTCAAGCCAGCAAGGGAAAAAGTGAGATCTGTTTTGGTCTGGAATACCAGCTCTCCAACATCAGCGATAAGAAGAAAGGTGGTGTGTTGTGTTCAGATGATGCTATTTTGCTGGAAACACTTTCCTAACATGTCCTGATCAGTAAAGCTTTGAGATCCCTTCATACATAAGTAGGAAGTCAGTTAGAGCACCGCAGTTTCATGACACAGTATAAAGGCTGTGAAAGTGGTAGGTAAGATGGGAAATTGCCACGGAATTAAAATTTTACCTCTTTCATCCCTTTGCTAGCAAAACTTCTCAATGCTGCCAGTGGAAATGAATCGACAGAAGACAATGTATAAATACACAGGATCAGAAATAACTGATGTTAAACATTTACCAAGCTTTCAAAATAGAAGCAGCACTTATCAATACTTAACAGGAAAATATACTTTAAAACTTTTTTTTTTTTTTTAACAATCAGCTCCAGGGACTAAAATATTTTGTGTATTTTAGGAGTAACTTACAACGGAGGTGAATCTGATAGGGCTTCCTTTAGCTGGAATCAGGTAGGAGCTATATATCAGAAAGGAAGCTATAACAGAAGGTCCTGTCATGTGGACAGAGCATACATCAAGTGTTTATTTTTTCAGATTGAATATCCAGTCCCCAAGGTGAAACAATAATGAATGACATCTTACTGACTGCCCAGACATATCTTACGTTGCACTTTGTTAGATAGTATGCGGTAATTCAATATCAGTGCTCATAAAATCTTACGTTCTTGGAAGCCAAAGGAAAAGAAACTGCTTTGCCCAAGTTACATTTCAAGTTAACAAGATAAATGTTTAATTTTTTTTAAGTCATGATTTGTATTTTAATTATTTTTGGATATATATCATTTTATTTATGATGTGTTGGGTTTTCACATTTATATTTTTCTTTCAACACACTTGGACAACATACCATATAGTTTGATTTCATTTTAAACCCTTAGGTTATTCCTTGTGTGAGAGGCAAAAACCACATAAGCCTTGATTTTCAGAGCCTGTATAGGGAAACAGTTGTAGTTGCACAAACACTATTAGTCTGCTAGACACATGCTCTAGCATTTGGCTTCCTAAATCTAGACATTAATCTTAATATTAATATTGATCAAAAAAGGAGGACTCTGCCCATGAAAATATTTTGAAAAAAAATTAATAGTTTTTCAAAAAGTTTTTCATAGGGTTATTTTTCCTTGATTCTGACAAAAAGTCAATGTTTTCATGGAAAGGAAACATGACTGATTAAAAAAAATGTTTCATTGCAAAAACACCAAACTAATTTTATTTCATGAAGCAGACCATCAGAATGTCCAAACCATACTTTTGGACAAGTGAACATGTACACTGAATACCAGCCTACCAGGAAATGTCCTTACTCTATAGTCTGCAGATACATACATAGGTTTGTCACATGAGAGACATAAGGCCTGGTAGCAAAAAAAGAACTAATATTTATTTAGATTATAAAATGTCCACTACTGGGGACCAAACCAAGCCTCAAAGTAGCTTCAAAGGAATTAGAATGACCATTTTGATTTCCTACTACTAAATAAATGGGTCATATCACTATAACAGTCTGACCACCATCACAATAAAAGCAACTTATACATCTCCAAAGAACCATAGAAATTCCTAAACTTACCCAAGACATTAACAACTGTAAAATCCATGGGCAGGTACAGGTCTACTGCTAGCTGTTGTTGGTAAAATTGTAAATGATGTAAAAAAGGCAAATGCTTTCAACAGAGTTTCCACCTGTAAAGAAGCTGTAAGGCATATCAATGTCACGTAATATTATTTTGGAACAGAAAATTACCGTCTGTAATGCTGAAGATACTGGGCTGCCCGGAAAAATTAAAATTTTTCCAAAGCAGACCTTAATTATTCACATCTAAGAGTCTTCAAAGAGTTAGTTAATTGATTTGCGGAAGTATTTAGAAGAGGGAATTAATAAGGTAATTTTAACTTTACTTCTGAAAATGCGATGTCCGGAACTTGAGCTTGCAGAAAACGAAGGTGCAGCTTCCAAGCAATGAAGATAAACAAATTGTTGATCAGCTTATTAGAATGAGAACTTGATATTTTTAAAACCTAATTATAAATATTTTTCTAGAACAAACTAAACTAATTTATTTTCAGGTTAGATGACTGCATTTCTCTTCCCTGGGCTTGGGGATCCCTGTATGTCCCTTTCAGTTATGGGTCATGGTAAGAACATTCTCCTCTCTGAATGTTTGTTTCTTTACATTTTATGTCTCTCTCCCTTTACAGTGAAGCAGGGAAAGGAATTCAAGCTGTGGTGAATCCAAAGAATTATATATACAATCTATACATAGAACCAAACAAAGCTTATGCATTAATGGATGATAAAAGAAACTGAAGATGAAACCCCCATCTTATTATAATGTTGTCTCACATAGTATTAGTAATACTTGGCACTCACTTCATGTTCAAAGCAATTCAGAAACATTAAGTAATTAACCTACATACAATTTAATGCCTTCTGCCAAGATTGCTGTACACATATAAGTAACTAAAGAAAAAGGAACTAAAACCAGTGTGAATACGAATAACAGTTATAATAATCTTTCCTTTCATTTTTCTTCTAGAGTTTTTCCAAACACGTCTTACATTTTTGTTCATCAACAGGAGACCAAAACTTCTGATTCTTAATTGTTCAGGAGTCGTACTGAACTCGGGTAGAGCTATGAAGCCTGACTACCCATGACTGACAACTGGAAGACTAGACAGGCTGGATTAGGAATTGTATATAGCATTTACCCTCTAGAATTCTGTCACCCACTGCCAGCTCTTGAACAGCACAAAAAAAATTGTAACACACAGCATAAATGAAGCACATAAAGCCACATACAGGAAATTTTTACTATTTAAGGAAGCACAAAGGACTAAGGAAAGTTCTCTTGCTGCCACACACTCATTGTTCTGAGCAAAAATCAGAACTTCTGAGTAAAAATCAGAACTTCTGAGTAAAACAGACCTAGTCTAGGGTTGTGGGTTTTTGGCTTTGATTTCCTCATTTATTTATTTTTTTTTCACTATTATTTTCTGAATTAACTATAGTCTCTGCCTCCATGGTGGAAAGACATTCTTCTGCTCCCTCTGTGTGACAAATAATTTGCTCTTTCTTCTATATTGTATCAAGTTTATTCTCCTTTTCACATCCCACCTTCTGTCAAGAAGGTGGACAACAAGCTGAAAGGTCTTCTGAAAAAGAACTAGTGACCCATTTAGCTCAGCAGCAGATCACAAGTAACTGTAAAAAGCAAGCAGCCACAGCAGCAGAGCGCCCCTGGTCCTGCATGTTTGCACAGCCCCTGAACAGCATGCAAAAGCTGCTGTAGAGTTTCATTCCACTCCTTAAACACTGCAACAATGGGTACATTTTTATACCTGATGTAGATACCTAACCACTTCTCCAAACAAAAAATCCTTTTGAATATTATTGTCTCCAGCTTCTAAACTTGAGGTCTTTGGAGAACGTAGGTTGGTGGAGGTTGGGATGAGACAGGTGAATGTTTATGGAGTTATAAGAGAGAAGACAACGATGGAGTTGGACCAGCCAGTAGGCAAGTGGGGTCAAGATGTTTTCAATACAGGTTGTATAAAAAAATAAAATAAAATGATAACAACGAAGTCTGAGACCATCTGGGGAAAACCAAGCAAAGGCAATTGGAAATGGTGGCAGAAAACAAGCTAGAGAGTGAGGTCAGGAAGATGAATTGTGAAATATAAGTCTTGGAAATAAAATTACCTTCTATATTTTTTGCTGGACAAGTGTCAGAAAGAGGGAGCTTGGCAACAAGTGCAGGTGAAGAGGAGATACCAAAGATCATTTGAAGCGACAGCAAGAAGCAGACAGGCATGGACTAATAGCAGCATGCTGCAGAAGCGTGGATCCCTTAGACGCCATCACAGCGCTTCAGATGCCATGGCCAGGCTCAACCAACTGGCAGAGACCTGCCAACACCACCCCTGTGAAGAGCTGCAAGGGCAAAGTTTGTTCCAGTGGTTCAGTCTCCCACCCACTGGAAGGGGCTGGAAGGATCCCAGAGGCAGAGGGAGGATGGTCCCTCCATCCTCTCCTTTCCTCCCTTCCTCCCCGGCACTGCTGGCACTATTCCTCTCTCTCTGTGTTCACTCTTTCCGTGAAACGGGGTGGGGGAGGGACAAGGAGAAGGGCGAAGGGGAGGTGGGAGGATGCTGGTGGGCTGTAGTGTCTCGGGGAGCTGCGGAAGCCATGCGGAGCCACGCTGCTCGCACGTCCATCAGCGCCGCTCTGCACTCGCGGGGCGGGGAGGGGAATATTGGATATCGCTTTGGTCAGGGCTGAATCTATAATTGAGAAGATGAGAGTTCATTACAGATTTTGGCCTTGGAGTGCTTGTCTTGGCAGAAGGCTTGGCTGAGTGTTAAAATCATTACCAAGTGGCCTAAATCTAAACAAACACCCACCTTTTCCATTTATTACCAGGATGAAATGACTTGCCTTGTAGAACTGAAATACCTATAGTTGTCAGCTTCTCATTTCCCAGTGGTGCGTAAAATTCCCTCTCTTATGCCTGGCTTTCCCTCTGGTCTAGCTTCCCCTTATGTTAGTCTACTGACAAGAATTATGTATTAAATTACAAGTTATCTGTCGCAGAGTGAGAATTTCACTTCACACCAAACAGAGGTCTGTTGTACAGCGCTAAGAGTTCCTGTTTCTCTAGTGCAGTGTTGTAAAGCAAGGCAAAAGCTGAATAAAATAAAATAAGTAAAAAAAAAAAAGACGACTGATTCTAACATCATGGTAGATGAAAATTCAGGCATATACAGCAAGGGAGCCATTTTTCATCATTACGAATAGGTAGCTGGACAGAACCAGACAATATTCATACAGCTGTGTTTTTGTCAGTGTAAGTAAACCAACTGGTGGGATCGTATGTGTGGAGAAGCCACTGTAGTTCTTTCAGAGGTTTTTCCCCATTTTTTGCTGAAGAAGTCTGTCTACATTGTTCCAATCCCAGTGAGTTCTTCAGGAACTGTGACCCATTTCACAATTCATTCGCACAGAGTAGAGCCATTAACATGCAGAAACCACAGCACTGCCTAAGAGAACAACTGTTTATTATTACAAAGGAGATAAAAATGATGTATTATATATTATATTCCATCACTGAAGACCATAACACATGAAATATCCCTCTGTCTCTACCTGCCCATCTAAAGACAGATTGAACAGTGGAGAAATAGAGCTACTGATTGGGGGACTTTCCCCCTGGTTTTACTTGTGTGTGCAGAAAATACTTGTGAAGAAACGTGTAAAGCAAATCACTCAAAAGAGTGATTGGAAACAAATTTAAATGAGTAGTGTTTAAATAATTAACACCTGCCAAAGTAGGAACAGAGGCCTTATTGCTGATATTAAATCATATCCTTTAACGTCTGAAACAGATGACAGTAAGTAATTCCAAAACAGTCAAGACAGGAAACCAATTTTTAGTTCTTGGAAAGTTGAATTAGTTTCAATAAAGTTGATAAAAAGCCTATTTTGATTCTGTTAATTCTACTATGGGAAGCTGGTTTTACATTAAACTTTTTTTTTTTTCTCATTTAATATACTGTAACTGAGCATTTTTGAATCATGATTTAAAGTATATTCATTATTCAGTAAACTAATGATGTATGTTCCACCTGGTTGCTGCAGAGCCCAGTAAGTAAAAACTGTGGGTAGTATCTTGTTACCAAGAACAAATACTGGGCTTGCCAAGTTTCCAGTCAGTAAATATAATTCACAATAGCTACGCCAGATAGGCAAATAAGGATGTTCCTTAACAGAAGAAAAACCAAAAAAGAGACACTGTGCAGTGGTTCAATACTAAAATTCAAGTTCCATAAAAGCACCCATTGCAGAAATTGGCGATTTTGCCCTAGTGAGGACTGTGGTGTAACAGTTTGGGATAATGCCCAGATTTTTTTATTCAGAAAGAGTAAGTTAGGGAATGTGTGTGTGTGTGTTAAAATAACATTAATGTTGAAACACATATGAGTAAAAACAGAGCTATTCTGGCTGTCATTTCACTCCTAATTCACCTCTCTGTCTCTTGGTACTTCATCAAACTTGTGCTGCAAGTTTAGATCACAGGTTGCTTCTATTTGGAGATTCCCTTCAAGTAAAAAATATGTCTGTCCCTCTTAAACATTATTTTGTAGTATTTGGACCTCCCAGAGTCCTTAATGGATGCTTCTGGAGCAGCATCACCTTGAGGTGGTCCTGGGCATGCAACTGGAGCCCAGCAGGTCTGAATGACTGTCCATACCTCAAAGATGGAAAGCACAGTCAAGACCTTCACTCCTCTGATGCAAGGCAGTTCTCTGCTAGAAGGACAACAGGTCACTTTCTGGAAGGGAGGGCTTTCTAGGGACAGAAACAGTGAATTCATTCCACCAATAAAATAAAGACCATGACAAATCTAACTACCTCCTGTTTCAAACAGAAGCCTCAGTTCTTTGCCCTGCCTTCTCCAATGTAAATATAAAGAGATGTCTATCTGAAACAAAACACACCTTAAAAACCTGACTAAACCCAGGTGACAGTGCCATCTCCAAACATACCCCGGGTGCCCAGAGCAAGAGCTGCTTCACTCTGCAGACCCCTCTGAGCATGCCTGGCAGTGCTGATAGCAATAGCAAGACCAAAATCAGCCAGACCAAATGGGAACTGTCAAATGGCAACCCCAAGCCCCCAAACTGTGTGCACATGTTCTCCTATAAGAAAAGGATGAAAGAACCAACATCATTTGAATGATGCATAGTCATATAGCTTAATGTACGATTGGCAGACATTCAGCTCCAGTAGCAATAGCTGTGGTATAAAAGTTAATATAAAAGAGCACTTTACAGATGAGGTAACCAAGTTACAGACAGATCAAGTTGTCACTTGTTCCTGTAGGATTTGAACTTACCTTCTCAGTTAAAACATCCTTTTTCTGTATGCCTCATTTCCAAAGCACAGCAAAGTACACTTGAGTGGCTATGGCATTCTTGAATGAGAGCTACAGAGCAGGGAAAAGTCTGGGAGGAGAGGGAATATTTCACCCCTTTGGTGGCCACAGCTGGAATAAACCCAAAATACTGAATGTACTGACATCAGACTTGGCCTCCCTTTGATTTTATGGTGATCAGAATTGAGGCCCTTCTTTGTATTTACAAACATCTGCATAAGCTTTCTTTACGAACAACTGCATTTTTTTCTGGGGAAAAAAAAAAGATATTTGACTTCTTACAGCCTTTTCCCCATCTGTTTTCCCCTTTCTTTAGAAACATCTTTTAACAGAGTAAGGGAGAGGAAATCTTCAAAATTCCTTTATCTGTATTTGAAGAAAATAGACACAGAAACGAGACTTGTTTTGAAATGGAAGGAATAAAAGTGGGCTCTGTTGGTTTTGCTTTTCACCTACAGTGAAAATGTGCATTGTGCATCCAGTTCTTCCCCCCAAGAAGACCCTCATTTGTAGATCACAGACATGTATTACAGAATAAATATAAAGCAACTTCAGAAACAAATTTAGAAGTAGATATCTCAAAAGCTGTATCTACTTTTGTAGTTATAGCAGGGACTTTTCTGTGTTAGAAACTAAGTATGGTAAAATCAACCAAGTCCGCTTTATGTCCTTACACTTCTCACTTTATTTTTTTTAATTTTAATTAAGAAACCACTTCCCAGCTGTAAGCCAGCAAAATATTTGGGGTCTAAAATTAACAACGTGAAACCTTTTTTCTTTTTTTAATATAAAAAAATGCATTTAGTTAAAATGTAAGAAGAGGTATTTCAGGTTGCCTGAACAGCCGCGTAGCTGCACGGTCCCCAGGGCTGGGTGCACCTGGCGGAGCAGAGCCGTCCCACTGCGGCAAGCATGGCTTCTCGAGACCAAAAGAAGCAAGAGCTCTTCGGCAGCCAAGCCAGCAGCGCTGCCGTCACACTGCACCCAGGCAAGAAGATGCATGCATTTCCTCCAGCTCTGTCAAGACACAGCAACACCAATCTTTACGGATCTGCAGTGGGGTATTGTTTTAATTCTTCCTACCTTTTTGAAAATATCCGAGAAGCTAGGGTGCTTAAATAGTCCAATGTATTCAAAGCCTAAGTGGAGTGCTGTTAGCAAGGAAATATACCGCAATCCTGACAGTGATGTTCTTTTAACAAATCCACTTTTAATGGAATACATGGATTAAAAATTAAGTCTATAAATTAACCTAGGAGCTGGATGTGACTAGGTTATTGCTGGAGAAGAGCACCACATTTAACAGTATTTGTACAAAAGAGGAACTGACAAGGCTTTGCCAGCTCATATAATATTATTTTAATCAGTTATGAGCTCATGACAAGAATGGGAATGAGAGACTTTTTAATGCAATGGTACTTCCCAACTTTCTTTGGTCAGGCACAGATTTTCCAGGTCATCTTGGTCCCCTGAATAGCTGTATCTCCCCCAGTAACAATGGTTCTTAATTCCTCTTCCTATTGTCTCTGCAATTCCCCTTCAGGTCTCTTGTCCTTCCTTGTCTATATTTCCACTTTGGGTATCTACTTCTCTCTTTCTCCTTTTTTTTTCCTTTTTTACTTTCTTGGGAGCCTGAGGAAAAAAATGTCAGTCTATCAATGAAATACCATTAACTTCCTATAGATCTTTACTTTCTGTTTTCCTGTCTCTCCTTTCTAACTCCCTTGCTTTGCTTTAAAAAATACATTTTTTGGACCCCAGTACAGTTCCTCCAGTGAAGCAAGCAAACAGAACAGAGTCAGAAAATGTGTTCATTGAGCCCATCAGAAATACAAGGGTAGGTGCAGTGGCTTAGGCTCTATTTACAAGGTTTTGCTCCGCCTCTACTGATGTGCAAACCAGATGATTCACTGTATGTTACACACCAATCACAGTTTCTTGATCTATGTTTTGACAATTCTTTGCACGACTACAAGCATTCAGTTAGTGAACAGCACCACATGATGTGGTGGCCCATTTAACACCAAAAATAATGGACAGTTAATATCCTAAATTAAAATCATCAAAAGCCACAAGCTGCACACTGATCATCCACATGCTTCATTGCATACTTACCATTAACAAAAGCAGTTAATTCAGCTCAGCACACAGACTTTGAGAACGGAGAAAATGAAAGACATCATTAAGGTATTTAGCTAGTTTTAGTAGTTTTCTTGCCTGAAGTAATAAATTCAGCTTTCCTGCAGAATTGTCATAGAGAATGCCTCTCACCTTTTCTAATCCAAGAAGCTTGTGACCTTTCTGAAGAAAGCTCATAGGCTGTCTTTTGTAAAAGACAAAATGGCACACAAAAGCAAATAAAAATTATACTAAGCTTTGATTGTTTGCTTACTACCCATGCAGACAATTTATAGATGGCCTTTATGTAGATTAAAAAGTGGCCACAGGACTACAAGTTTAGAAAAATTCAGCAAGAACATTATGCTGAAAACAAAACAAAAAAGCCCTATCTTGTCCCCAGAATAGAGTCTGCTCTGTCATAACTTTTTACAGTGAAGGAGAAAAAATAATGGCCCGAGGCATGTTGCCCACTAACATGCTATAAAGTCGGTGAATCTTCAGCCTTAGGTTCTTTGTCCCTGTGGCTGCAAATGGAGAGCTATTAGCAAAGAGCTGACATTGGGAGAGCAGCACTTCCCACTGAACCCTGGAGGTCAAAGAGAGTCAATGCTATTATTATTGAGGCAAAAATATTTAAAGGACTGCCCTATATAGCAAATTATATGTTCTGGGAGTGCACATAAGATACTGTGCTTTAGTTCTGTGAAGAATGTAGACTTCAGCATCATTAACTAATCTGATTTATAATGAAAATTAATTATTATGGTCATTAGACTAAATGGCTTCTGTCATCTGCAAAGACATAATTGGTACAGAAAATTGTTTCATAGCTAAGGAACAATCAATCAACACAGACTGAACATGCACATGTAATTTTTCCTCTCTGTTCTGTCCCACAATGAAAACCCAAACACAGAGTGGAGGACTGGGATGCAAGACAGCTCCTCCCATAGTGAGTGATGTGCCGAGGCAGACACATGCCATGCTAAATGAGAAGTTCTGAAATGGGATAGGAAGGAGAGATGGGTCTTACATGGCTATAACCATGTCACATGCTCCTGCAGTGAGTACCACCTTGGTCAATGCCAGCAAGGGAGTGAAAACTCACATGCCTGAGCGACAGGACGTCATTCAGAGGGACGTGGACAAGCTCAAGAAGTGGGCCTGTGTGAACCTCATGAGGTTCAACAAGGCCAAGTGCAGGGTCCTGCACCTGGATCAGGGCAACCTTCAATATCAATACAGTCTGGGGGATGAAGGCATTGAGAGCAACCCTGCCGAGAAGGACTTGGGGGTACTGGTGGACAAAAAGCCAGCAATGTGCGCTTGCAAACGAGAAAACCAACTGTATCCTGGGCTGCATCAAAAGATGCGTGGTCAGCAGGTCAAGGGAGGTGATTCTGCCCCTCTACTCTGCTCTGGTGAGACCCCACCTGGAGTACTGCATCCAGCTCTGGAGCCCTCAGCACAGGAAAAACATGGACCTGTCGGAGCGGGTCCAGAGGAGGGCCACGAAAATGATCAGAGGTCTGGAGCACCTCTCCTATCAGGACATGCTGAGAGAGTTGGGGTTGTTCAGCCTGGAGAAGAGAAGGTTCTAGGGAGACCTTATTGCGGCCTTTCAGTACTTAAAGGGGGCCTAGGAGAAAGATGGGGACAAACTTTTAGTAGGACCTGTTGCAATAGGACAAGGGATAATGGTTTTAAAATAAAAGAGTGTAGATTTAGAGTAGATATGAGAAAGAAATTTTTTATTATGAGGGCGGTAAAACACTGGAACAGGTTGCCCAGAGAGGTGGTAGATGCCCCATCCTTGGAAACATTCAAGGTCTGATTGGATGGGGTTCTGAACAACCTGATCTACTGAAAGATGTCCCTTCTCATTGCAGGAAGGTTGGACTAGATGACCCTTAAAGGTCCCTTCCAACCCAAACTATTTTATGATTCTGTGATAAATCTGTGTCAGATATGTACAACATAAGGTTTATACTTATCTCTTTAGTGCCAGCTTCATTGGTATGTAATGGAAGGAGAGAAAATATTATAGAGCTTAATTGCAAAGAGATGTGTTCCTGCCTCCATTCCTCCCGTTGGAATGAAAATACTTGAAAGGACAATGACAGATGCAGCACTAAGAGCAATTTTTTTTTCCTTCCAATCTCCAGCAGTCTCTCAAAAGCATGAAATTAACATTGTTAGTTAATTTGAATTTCCTATGCTATTTGGTTTGTTGCCTCTGGTTCAGAAATACATCATAAGCAAAGGTGGGAATTTTCCAAACCACATCTGACAATAGACCAAAGCTTGAATGAATCATTTGAAAAACTTATGATTAACCAGTCTTTCAATTAAAATCTTCCAAGGATATAATGTCTTTATTCAGCAGAGTTTGCTGTAAAAAATGCGCTTTCCACATTTAAGATACTGTAAGAGGCAGAAACATAGGAAAGTATCTTGCAGGAAGCGTAAGAATCCTGGATATTTTTGAAAAGCTTTGGTTAGTCTTTTAAGAATTTGTATTCAACCTATTTTAAAACTTGTCTACCTTAAAACTTGAGCTGATTTATGCAAAAGCTAAGACCACTATGTTATTTCATTTTAGACAATTTAGCAAAAAATGGTACAAATTTCAAGTAGGCACACACACATTGTGTGCTTAATTTCTTTTTTCTTCTGTTTTCTTGTTAGGGAAAGCAAAACAAACCAAATTTTATATTGATATAAACTGTCCTTTGAACTTTTAAAATCTACCTACCAAGGGCTTCACAACTATATAGCTGTGTTAGTTTGAAAATAGTTAAACTGATAGAATTCTTTGTGTGTCAAATGGTTTTAGAAACAGAGAATGTTGTGAGGTTGCTCTGTGGGATAAGAGATTGCTTGTCTTAATCTGCTCCATTCCCCAATCTGTTCTTTAAACCCATTCCAGATGATCTGGAATATTCAGAACCATAAACGTATTGAGCCTGGAAATTTGGAAAGAGAAAGTATTGAAACCAGAAGATCTGATTTCCTTAAGGAAGAATACAAGAACATCTGAGCTCTTGCCAAAGGGCTTGTTCTGGGTTCTGTATTCAGCTTCCGGGAGGTCATTTGATATAAAAGCTGTTCTTTCCATCAGAAGATATGCTATTGTTCTTTGTATAGTCCCATACCAGAATGAACAATTAGCATTTTAAGGAAGGGATTGGCTCCGCAGGACACTCTATCATGGTCGCAGCATTTTTGTATCTATGTGTATCTAGTTGCAGTTTGTCAATTAAGATAACCAAACATAAATCTATCAAAGATGTTTAGTCTTATACACTGAGACATATTTACACAGTATTTACAGCAGCAATAATGAAATGTTGAATGTGAATATCTCCCTGAGAGGACTGCAGAAATATTTCAAAGATACGCAGGCAATAGTTGTTGTTCTTGCTTTGTCAATGGGACACATATTTTCAGAGAAGCAAGGCTGACTGGATAATTTTTTAAGAGAACAGACTGAAGGACAGTGAATAAGACCACAAGGGGAAACTATAAAATATCCGAACCTGGTTTTGTTTTAAGTCAGTGTCATGCCCTGAAAATTAATCTTTGCCTCTTCTTTAAGGCCACAAAGTACCATTTTTCTACATGGCTGAAAAGTCATGAGCCAGCCCAGCAGACAGGCAAAGTGATTCAGCCAATATCCCCTACCAGATACTTCCTCAGTGGCAAGAGCTGGAAGCTGGAGTGATAGACACCTAGCTTCCCAACTCATCTCCTTCTTCTGAGCTTATAAACACAATTTCTTCATCCACAGTAATCAAATTCCTAACTGGTATTGGTGTCTTTTACAATATGTAATGTTGAAATGGTTCAATACTAAACAGCACTTATCTCAACTGCTGTGCCCTATGGAAACAAAGCTGCCTGCACTGCAGTTCAAACAATCATGAGCAACACTCATGTTCTTTTTTTTTTAATTATTTTTTACCACTATAGCAATGAGTTTTTGATTGAAAAATGTTTGTGATCTGCAGAAAATCCCAGGTTTGGCACTAGGTGATGTCAGGTTTTCAGTGAAATGCAATGTTAGTCAGGCAACTGTGCCTGGTAAGTTAATGCCAATCAAAAAAAAAAAGGGAGGGGTAGGGAGTGGGGGGAAAGAATTCCATATTGTTTTCAAGGATAAAAGAAAATATATATGTTTTGGACTGTTCTGTCCTATGGATGTCATAAAGTTCCAACAGCAGCGGGTCCTTTCCTTGACTGAAGTGTTTTGAAGTTTACAGTGTACATTGTCACAGAGCTAATAATATTGAAGAGGTGGCCAAGATAAATGTGCCATGTGGCAGAGGATGGGGTTTGGCTATTTGAAGAATGATGGTAGACAAGCAGCTGTCATCCAAATCTCGTGTGTGCTATGCTCAAGATCACTGAAGACGGAGAATGTATTGAGAAAGAAACATTTGTATATTCTCTCCTCTCCCAGGCTGCAGCATTCATACGTGCATAGATTCTCCAGACCTATTGTGTTTTCCACTCCTTATGTGGCTTTTATGGATTCATGCACATAGGGGAGAAAAGTTTTATGTATCCAATAAAAAACGTGAATGTGTAGGTATATAAACATGTAGAGTAGCTTATAATGATTTCCAAACTGTACAAACTAAGAAAAGAAAGAAAAAGCAATAAGAGAATTATTCTAATAGCTTTTATAAATGTGCCCCTTCCACTGTTGTTGCCTACAGCTAGCAGTCGCTGAACAATGAAAACACATTGGAAGACTGACTAAAACTCAGTATTTCCACGAGGCAGGTGTGTCTAGTCCTTTTTTTTGCCGGGAAAAACCTTTGGGAGGGATTATGAATTAGAAGCATTGAAAACACAAAGGTAGCAGCCCTGCAGATAAATGGGACAAAATTCAGATAAAATTGAACTGAGCAGAAAAAAGCAGAATCACAACACTTTCATTAAACTTGCAGGGTGAAGCACAAAACAATAAAAATAACTTATTTCTGTTGTAAAAGGAGGTGCAGGATCCTATGGTTTCCATTTGGTCTGACCAGAAATGGGCATTTTTAACACAACTTCCATTTATGTCTAATCCACATAACTGCTCACTATGTTTTGTTCATTTACCCTTGCGCAGATCCAATGAAGGTGGCCAGAAGAACTGCATTTGAAGATGACTAAGTAGAAAAGCTCTGGGAAAGGAATTAATCTGAATATCAGAACATTTACCACTGCTGTCAATGCTGAAAATAGTCTCGGCTTGAGTTTGGCGTCTCAGGACAAGCTGGCATACCTCACATTTGGGGAGCTACCCCCTTTTATTTATCAGCTGAGCAAATCTCATACAGTAATCATGGAGAGGCAATAAACATCAAACATTGCAAATTATGTTTCTGCAGAATAAAATGCAGCATCCAACAGCTTTAATGCTCCAGATAGGTATTGCCTCAGCTTGCCAATTTCAGAGTGGAACCACACTTTAAATATTCTGCAGACTGCAGTTAAGTGCTCTAGTATGTTAAACTTTCCAGTCTTACATACTTCAATTGATTCTTTGTTCTCCTCTTTCAGAACAGGTTAATGAAGCTAAAGGGAAGGAGAGGAGGATTGGTCGTTCAATCAAACTGCGACATATGGAAAATCCAACATCTCAGTGAATTCTAGGAGTAAGCTAACACACCTATTCTGGTGCGACTGGTATTAATAGTTAGTTATTCTTCTGTTCCAGTCTTAATTTAAGGATTTATAAGCACTTTACAAACACAAATTACGCATCACATCAGTTGCCTGAAGAAGAGATTGCAATTAATATTTTTTTTCCAGAAAGAGAAACTAAGGCAGATAGAGGTTAAATGTCTTACCCAAGATCACAGTGGAGTCAGAGCTACACTCTACATCTCTGGAATTCCAGTCCCATCCATAAAATCCTGATCCCACACTCCCTCCCTTTTCAAAGAGAAAAGGGGAAAGTGAAGAACGTTACTGTAGGTTAATCCTGCTACATATTCAGGATCCTTATGTTGGAGTGTCTCAGTTGATGTGCACACAAACAGACAGGAACTCAAAATCCTTCCTTTTTCAGTTTAGCTCTTACAAAGTTTCCCAGTTCCACACATACATAAAAAGTGCATTTTGAGTAGAAGCATTTAAAGGGCTAACATAAAAGTCAGGAAGCACAAAACAGAACCTCAAAGTCACAGTAATTAGCTCCACATGTCTAGCTGATAATTGGTGATGTCTTTTTCCATTTTTTAATAAAGAAATGAAGACACCAGAGTGGAAGCTACTTGATTAAATAAGCTATGTAATTGTTATGTCCACATAATCTCAAAGTCAGGGCACATCCCTTAGCTGAGACCACACGTGCATACGTGCCACATGCAGATTTTCCTCACTGTGTCAGTCCCCCCTTTCCTCAACTCCTGTACACAAAGGAAAGAAGTGTTCATAAACAACCCTGCACCATGAGTGCGTCAGGGAGAAAATTACTTGTAAATGTCAAGAATGGCTGATAAGAAAGGAGCAGGCAAGCACAGAGGAGAAAGCCATTCTCTGCCTGCATTTACAAGCTGGTTTGTCCAGAGCATGATCAGTAGGTCACAATTTGGCACAGAAGCTTCTTTTCAACTAGCAGTCCCTCCCAAATATGCAAAACAAGAGCTTAAGAGCTGTGAGAGCTCAGCCTCTATCAGAGGAAGCCCTGCAATTTTCTCTCAAAGAAAATAAAATTAATCATTGTCATGTATATGCCTTCAAAATAATCACTGGCAGTGTCTGAAAAGGTTAAAAATAACAAGTTAGGAAATTACTGTAAAATATATCAAAAGGTACCTACTGTAGTTGGGACTCTAACACATCTGTTCTAATTAGAAGCACTCCTTTTGCAAATAAAAGTTTTCTCATTATCCCAGCTTTACCACTGCTGCCTAATCCCATGTTTTCCTCTCCACATTTACCTGCACAATCCCTCACCCACCACCACTGCTCACACACTCCATAATATAGCAGCTACTTTAGGTTTGGCTGTAAATAATGCATGCCCATGCCTGCCATCTAAATCCTCTTAAGTTAGAAGTTATTTCCAGTCATAAAATCATAGAAATTAGAGGCAGAAAAGACCTATTAGGTCATTTAGACCAAAACCCCATGCCAATGCAGGATTGTTCCCTACAGTACACTTTCTACTGCTTTGTCCAGTCTAGTTTTAAGTGTCTCTGGGGACCTCTTTAAATGTGTCCAAAGCGGTGTTTCTACTACTTCCCTCAGAAGGATTTTCCACAGGCTGAGAGCCGTGCTTGACAAGTGAGTCATGTTTGTTTCAAACCACTGGTCCTGGTAAAGCTCTACAGCTTTGTCTTGTGGCTTTTAATGTCTGATGAGCATTGTCTATGGGATGTGAGCTGAGGTCTTTGAGAAGGAGAGGTGTATGAGAAGTCCACTGTTATTGCTGTAGCTCTGTAAAATTAATTAGGAGTAATTTAGTGCTGGAAGGCTGGCAACCTTTGCAGTGGTTGCATTGCTTTGGGATGACACAAGATCATACATATTTCATCCTTCAACCTCTGCCGAATGTATCTTCACCCATATAGGTGCTACCTGCTGGAGGAGGGGAGTACCACAGATGAGAAGACTCTGTGACATGTGCACAGTGCCATGGGGAAAAAGACCTGACAAGGGATGGCAAGTGATGGGCTACCACATTCATAGTTTGAGGCAGGAAATTTTAGGAGGAAAAGAGTAATAAGCTTTCCTGAGAAGTTTCTGGTACTTCAAGCACTAGCTGACATTTAGATGGTTGATGCATAGGAATGGTCTTGTGCTCAGCGTGCGACAGCTCCTGGGCAGTTTGCTGAGGGTGCAGTCTGATGGCTGCTGAAGCCAGCTGAAGCATGCATGAGGTGCTCTGTCAGCTGTCTACTGCACAGGAGAAGCTTAAAAAAAATATTTCATCTGAATCCACTCTATGACCTGTCTGACTACTCTGCCACACAAGTGCTCACATTGTGTATGGAATGGGATAGGATGGGAATGTGGTGTGGGAGAAGGGGAGGAAAATTGCTTTTCAGCAGAGCCCTCACTCTGACCTGGTCATGCTCACTGTGCAACTGCTTTCAAACACCACTGCCTCATCCAAAATCTTTCTCAGAGAAAGTGGGGCTCACCAATATAGCAACAGAGCAGACCAGTGGGAAAAGGCTATGTACTGTTTAGATCAAATAGGTGCAAGTCAGTTTTGAAGTACAGAATTGTTTCGGATGTTGCCCAGAATTAGCTGAAATTCAAAACCTTTGACAAGCACAACTGACAAACTGTGTTATGCCTAACCTAATTAACTCTTGGAGACATCTGATCTTTTATGCCTATCTTAAAGCCACAGGGCCTCACCCCAGGTGGTATCACGTCTACACAGGAAAACAAAAAACCAGGTAGGAAACCCAGAACTGGTTCTCCACTGTCAGTTGATGGAAGCAAAACAGAAGGTCATATAAACAAACAAAGAAAAATAAGATAGCATTATTCCAGTGAAAACTCATGCAAAAACTAATCTGCTTGCAAGCTTACTCCAGCAATCACAAGGACATATGACAGGTGAACTGTTCAGCTACCCATTAACACCAATGCAGACCTCAAGGCATTCACACTTTCCCACTCCCTCTCTCTGAGCCAAGTCTCCCTCCAGCCTCTTGCTTCCACAGAAAGCAACAATCCTCAGACAGAAATACACAGAAAAATTACTTTCCAAATAAAGTTTGGAGGATTTATTGTGGAATACCGTGTCTGTGCATGTGGACGCATGTGCACTTTGTGGGAAAAGGAAGAGAGCATGAGATGGTGATTACGTGGTTGGAGATCACTCATCTTCTCAGGGATGCTTATACAGGATGGGTGAGCTGTTTGCACTTCCTCTGCCCTTTGCCAGGCTGTGCCTCGGCTCAGAGGCTGGGAGAAGCAAAGCAGTAAATAGAGGATGGGTAGAGGTAAGATGCAAATGCTGTTGATGATCTGGCTCTGAGTTTCCTCTGAATTCTCCCTCCACAAGAACAAGCTGTTGTGATGATGGCTGTGGCTACAGCAGCAACATCTCTGTCAACACTGGCAACACAAAAAACCCGGAGGAGAAGACATTGAGACACATATCTTGGAAATTACCTTCAAGCTGTGCAAGAGTGCAGCAGCATCCGTTACTTTTTACTAAACCTTCATGTTGATCTGCAAGGAGTTTTTCCATCAAGTGGTTAAGTTCTGCACACAACCTCTCACACAGACAGAAGCTCCATACGTCATGGTCATGAGCTCTTCCACCACCTACAAGCCTGACTAATGCAACATATCCCAGGAACAGCTAAGGAGGTGCTGAGAAAACTGAAATCAGATTGCCTCACACAAGGTATTCGTGCCTGTCCTGATGCACTGCTGGCCAGAAGTTGGCTGAGCAACGGGAGGAACACAGGTGACACTCCATGGCAAAACCGCAGAAGGAAAGCAGAGAAGGGAGTAGGTCTTCCCTATGGTCTCTGTAGTTGAGCACTCGAAGCAGATAAGGGCTTCTTGAAAGCTTCCTCCTCATGGGTCTTTCCTTCCTAGGCTTTAATACAGTTCTAGTTCATTCAGCCTTCTTTTTGGTTAATGGGAATATAACTGATGGATAAAAATCTCCCCCAGGAACACACATACAAAAATATGGTTTCAAAGATGCCCTCAGTGTAGCCACCCATGCTCTGACTGGCAGCTGCTCAAAAAACATAATTTCTTGAATACAAAATAGTAAGTAACACCATATTTCTTAGCTCATGTCCCACCACAGTTTCATTTCAGCACAGCGAAACCTCATTAATTCGCACTTCGCTTATCCACACACCTTATAATTCACACGTAAAAACAGCAGTCAGCAAAGATTTAACAACAATGTGCTTTATTGAGGTCTCATGTTGCTAAGATTTCATTATTCCTACAAAATATGCTACCGTTCATTCACTAGTACAGTAAGATTTCAACATCACCATAAATATCTCAAACTAGAGATAGGTTCACACTAGCAAAGTTTGGCTCTAAAGTCCATGTCTAGGAAATGCCAAAGTTTGAAGCTGGAGGAAAAATAGTTGTGAGCAAAGGCAAAATGAAACTAGATTATGATCACAGCTTGTGGTATTTTCTGCGTTATTGTATTTCCTTGCCTTTTTAAAGCACCTTTTGTTAGGTTATACAGTAAGAAATGGATTCTTACTTGCATCCAGAGAAGCTTTTATCACAGAGTACAAAGGAGGCTTTAACACACATTTGTACTTCTTCAGCTCTGGAAAAATCTTCAGGAGTCTTGGACAAAGGGTCTTTAATGGTCCTGATACAGTTTACAGATACTTTTATGGCAGGTGTGAGCCAACCCCAAGCAGGCTTTCCCCCTGGTCCCCAGCAGTTATTGATTATTTGGAAACTAATAAGAACTTTTAGCTTGCAGAGGAGGTCTATGACTGGCAAACACATGGTGGGCAGGAGCCATGTACAGCTGCTTTACTCTGGGCCCAATGCAGCAAGGCAAGCCACAGAGATCAAGATGCTCACAGCCCTATTTGTGTGATAGGCACAGAAAGCTGAGTTTTTGGAGATTATGTGAAGTTTAGGCTTATGACTTAGATTCAAAGAGTCTGGAAATACTGTAGCAGAAGGGAGAAAGAAGCATGTGCTGGCTGTCACATCTGGTATTTGGAGATCCCAAAGAGTGGTTAAGATAAGGGTCTTCCTGTCTTCTATGTGCTGAAAGACTTCCCAGTAGTATCTATCTCAGTGCCTTGGGTATTAGCACTAGTGGTTTTTTCTTAAAACTTCCTTTAGGAAGACTGTGTTTTCTCAAAGTCTAAGCCTTCAGCTCTTTAGGACTGAACCGGCCTTCTTGCTCTGTGTCTAGGCACAAACAGGCATTGGGGTCACACTTCTAGCCTGAGGGCTGCCACTGTGAAATAAGCAACAGCATGGCCGCAGCCCGCACTGGCACACCTCCCCTCACCCTCACCTTCCTCCTTCTGTTGAAGCCAAGGAGAACCAACACCTCATTTCCATTCCTTTCACCTCCCAACCTCCACCTCACTCATGATATTCTCATGTTATTTACTGTATCTGTTTCTTTGCCTGTTTAAAGTCTGTTAAGCAATAACCTTTGGTAAAATATTAAGCAAATTAATGCCTAAAGGTTGAGAGGTATCCTTTCACAGTGCGCGAATGTTTGCATCATTCAAACAGTGTTTTTCTTTCACTGTGCTGTAACACAACTAGTCTTACAGTTTTGTCCCAGCTGCCATGTTCATTCCTGCATCCTGCTTATTTTCAGGAGAGACATAGCCATTTTCATGCTACTTGTATGAGAAATTATGGGAGTCTTAACTATTGCGGTACACTGCTTGTCTCTGACTTCAAGAACACAAAGTCTCTAATAAGAGCAACACATGTATCTTTCCATGGACAACCTAGTGACAAAGTTTTTACCACCTTACCAGAGTTACCATTTGAATTTCACATCAACAGTTTTCTTTAGCAGAAAAGCTGTTAAAATGCTGTCAAGAATAGCATTTGTGTCCTGCAACCATTGCTCCACATCTCTTTCTGCTCACCTTTTCCCCAACGAACCCTCTGCCAGGATGAGAACAGTTATCTGACTCCTATTGTAAATTTCAAGCACACAATTTAAGTCGCATATTTGCCATGTCTACACAAGAGCTTTTTAGTATCTTGAGCACTTTTGTCTCCTATAAAACTTCTTTCTTCAACACTCAAAGCTTGAATGTATGAAAGCATAGAAGCAACTGTCAGACCAGGGTTTACATCATTGAATGCAATGATGCAAAACAGCAGTCAATGCTCTGTTTTGCAGGAAGATGCAAGAATATCCCTGGCACACACAGAAAGCTCCATTCCCACAATGTTTACAACCTTAACGTCATTATAAATTGCTTTATCTTGTGAATTATCTCCAACCTGTGTTCTTTTCATGCTGGTTCTATTGCAGCTCAGGATGACCTTCTCATCCACATAAATGTCCAGTCTTTCCTGAGCTTGCTAAACCTTTGGCCTGAAAAATATCCCAGGGAAGTGAGTTGCACAGTCCAGCTCCTCATGTGTACAACATCTTGCTACTTGTCCAAAATCAGTTTACCACCAATTCAAGCAACCGCCTTATTTCTCCCAACATTTCCTAATAAGGCTCTATTGCCATGCTTGCATCTGTCAGGAGTGAGAGTACATCTTGAGACAGCTTTTGAGATGTCATGTTGTATCAGTGTGGTAACACGATGGGGAATGCAGGCTTTGTCATAGGAGACATGGTGCACGTCCTCCCAGAGCTGATTCATTTCTCTCCTTTGGGGAGAGCAGCGAGAGCAGCACAGAGGCGGCAGCACAAGTCATGTCGAGAGTCTGAGGTCATTATTCAGCTGCCATTAGCTCTTCGCATCTCCCTCATTACAAATGCAGATCAAAACACCTTGCAACAAAGTAATCTATGCTTCAAATATTATAATCCACCTTTTTCTCATAAGAAAATGAGACATAAAGGGTCATAGCCTAACCATAATAGAATCAATCAGCAAATTGGTGCCTGTTTCAGCTTGGGTATTCCTCAAAGTATTAGCTGCAAGCAGATTTCAGCAATCTAGACTCCTCAGGCCACTGAACTAATTTTTTTTTTTGTTCTCCCTGTAAATGGAAGTAAAACATATGTGCTTTTAGCAAAAAAAAGAAAAAAAAAATCTGTAAATGAGTAGGCAAAGACAGTTGCAACACCTTTAGCTAAGAATACCTGGGTAACACTTGCATTTATAAATTCTCAAAAACGACAAGTAGGATGTACTATCAGAAAAGACTGATTTTTCCAACTGGAAGATCAAATTACCTAAAATAACAAAAACAAAAAAAGAAAATGTCAGTATAGAACTGAGAAACAAGTTTTCAATGTTTCAACACAGAGAAAGGTGATATCACTCTTCTCTTTACATTTTCAATATTTTCACAGTTTATAATAGTAATAATAACATCCAGATTAGGTGTTTCCTGACAGTCAATGAGCATCTGGGTTAAAGGCTCTGTTTTATTTCAGGACTTCAGCTATGCCATTCAGCCGCTGAGGTTCAGTGCAAGCCCCACCATGTAGTCCAGGTACCTCAGCTGAAAGATGGAGATCTTCCCAAGGGAAAAATCTTCCTCCCAGTGTAGGAAGGTATCATCTTTTTCTGATTATCTTAGCCTCCAGTGTACTTCAGGCCACTGTGGGAAGAGTATTAGAGGAAAGATAGAAAACCCTTGTTCTGCTGCTCTTGTGTCTCCCCAGCCTATTTATGTACAAAATTTCCAGACAAAAGTATATGACCATGTGCTATGAGATCAATGTATGTCAGACCCACCAAGCATGAGTTGCGTGGGCAAAAAGTACCTAAGAAAATGACAGATAAATATCCAGAATTCTCAAACACTTGCCAGACAAGATTTCTGTACTTGGAAATATCAGGAAAAGGCAGAACCAAAGGCTTATGGCTGTTTGGAACAAGGCTTCCATATTAGGAATAGAAGAATCATGAAGTATTAACTGTTTTTTGTTAGCCTTTTTGCTATTGGAGCCTGTTTTGCAGCTCTAAAAGATGTGCAGAAACCAGACTCAAAATTAAGTTATCACCAAGATTTTCAATGTTTTTCTTCCTGTGGGATCAGTTCATAAAATCTAACAGGAAAGAAGAAGCGCAAACTCAGGACCTCATCCTTCCCCATATGTCCCATAAAATGACAGAATATCTATTTAGCTGCTTTTGTCATGCACCAGGTGCAGGTAGGAGAACTTGCCCCCAGCCAAGTGTGATGAGCATGATTTAAATCTCCCCTTGGAGCACCCAGAGGAGCTGGAGAGGCTCTAAATTAAAGGCTACAGGTGTTTTGTACCAGGCATACCTATTTGGAGACTTTGCCCTGATGCTCTTTTTACAACACTCTCCTCTAGGATCTTTTTCTGTCTCATATTCTTTTATTGCAGTACCAATTAGCTGAAACAACGATATGAACCCTTCACCCTGCTGTGAATATTAAAGAACGCTGTGGAATGAAATAGAGAGCACTACCAGAGAAATAAAGTGGATTTTATTAGCCAGAATTAAAGGACGATAGAAGTCTTTTTGGGTTGTCTTGATTAACTGCATTTCAGTGAGATTAAGGAAGCCAATTTAGGGAGTGTTATAAATGTATGCACTTGTATATTTGTTAAGTCACCTCATTATGTGTACAGCTCCTGGCACATCAGGACTTTCTATTCACTGTCACTCTCAAGCTCACATAAAGATCAATAATAAAAAAAACTCTCATCTGCTATGAAATACTTCACTATCTCTTTGGTATCATCATCCACCTGAAAGCAGCCAAAAAGGTTTTTTAAGATCACTTGACAGAATGGTGTCTTAAGGTACATGAATGCTCCAAGGAAAGTGTGCAGCATTACTCATGTCCTGCAGAAATGAGGAGTGATTAAGCTGCCCCAAGAGAACTGAACAGCTTCTGGTTCAGTCTTTCTTATGCCTGAGTCTTTGTGAGCCCTTAAGCATATCACATATCTCCACTGTGTTGGGCAACTTGTAAATTGTCGATAGTTCTGTTCAAGCTCTCCATGCCATGGAAAGAGAATTACATACACTATGATACTCTGTTGATGCAGATACCCATAAGATGCCATTGTCCTTTCTTCTCCATTGCCCTTCTGCTGTACAACTCCTCATCCCCTGGCCATGCTCTAAGCACCGTCTTATTTTTCAGTTTTTAAGTAGATTTCCCTCAAAACTCTTTTCACTACTTCCAGCACTGAGAAAAGACCAAACTTTTGCCTCCTTTCAGAACTATCAAGAGACAGAGCAATTGGGAGAGGGACCCTCATCCCTCTATATCCAGTCAGAAAGCAGTTAAGCCATGCAGGCATGTGCAGTTTCTGGGACAGTATGAGCAGGAGAAGCTCAGGTCTGAACATAGACCTAGCCTCAGCCCTGCTAGCACACACTAAGTCTGAGCTCAAACTCTTTTGGAGTTAGACAATGATCTTTCATGTCACCCTGCACCTCCACAGAGCCTGCTCATTTTGAGATGGGAGCAGCAATCTCACTGGAGGTCATTGGAGCCATCAGGTACATGCATCATGGACCAGGTACTACGTCATCTCGCAAGTACCAGGGTGTTAACCTTGATCTCATAGACATCCATATGTGTTCTTCTTTAAGTAACAGCAGCAAGTGATCAATGAATGACACCAATGACTAGGCGTTATTTTCTCCTATGTTGTAGTTGATGGATTCACAGTATTAAAACCAGGACATAACCGAAAACCTCCCAATTTGGATACAGTGGTTTGTTATTAAATGTCATCGTTTTTTGCCACATCTGGGAGGTTGATTTGCAAAATACTTGTCCTCTTGATAATAGAAAACCAGAGAGATGTTAAAAAGCTTCCTCCCCTGCAAATTAGAAGAGAGCAGTTTCCAGCAATGCTGCTGCTTCCCCAGAGAGAAAAAGCCCACCCTGTAATGATTGTAGAAGATCTTATTTAAACAGTTTAAAACAATGGGAAGGAGAAAAAGGGAGTGAAAAAGGGACATTTAAGTGTTCCAAAACTTTGAACAGATTTGTTCTTCTCATGTTGATGCACACTGTGCAGCATTAGATCACATGCTGCTAATATCATGTTGATTTATGGTCTGCATAAATGGAAATAAATGGCATTTTCTGTTACCCGGAGAATAATAGATGGCCCTGGAATGAACACAACACCACATTCACACAACGGGCTCTGTTCATGTCACAAGCAAGGGGAGTGCAACTTCGTAAGGGCCCTCTCTGCCATTCCCACCAAAAATCTTTGATACCCACTGATTTTAATAAGTAGGAGTGGACATTTAAGACAGCATTTTCCAAACTGTCTGAATGATTTAGGAACGAAAGCTGTGGTATAACAAAGCAGGGAAAATGTTGGGTGAATTTCTCCCTTGAATGAGAAACTGGAGACTCCCCAGATCTTTCCACAAGGTTCACCAACCGCACAAGTTGGTCAGGATCCTCTGCATCATTTCCTCCACTTCTTCCCTTCCCCACAAGCAACCTCAGGGCTTTTTCTCATCGCTTTCCTCCTGGCCTGAGTGACTTGAGCTCCCTCTTGAGAAACACAAGGTTCACCTCCTCAAAGGTGGTATGAGCACTTAGACATGGGAGACCTAAACCTCTCAGCCAGTGAAACCCCCATGCCACCTTTGAAATTGTGACTTTGGGCACTAAATCACTCTGAAATGTTTTGAAAAGTTACCCATAGTGCCTAGCAGTTAAAACTTAAGCTCCAGCGCAGTCTGTGATTATGGGCATACAAGCAAAAGCAGTGAGTTACTTTGGTTTAATGACTCATTATTTAAGCTAATGGGTTTTACTTTACAACCAGGGAGGGTAAGTTTGTGCAACTAGCCAGTCACCATAGCGCAGCTGATGAGCAATACCCTGGTAAGATGTGGCAACCTTGTTGCTTTTGAACATCTGCCTACACACTCCTCCATTATAATGGGACCTAATAGAGCTCCAAATAGCTTGGGTTCCAAAACAATCTCAAACAAAACTTCTCCTTTAATAGACTTAGAGCACTGCCAAAACATTCACATTTTAGGCTGAAAGACTGAGTATTTAACCTCAGGACACAGATGATTTTCTGTTATTGTTGCTGTTGGCAGAGAAGGGAAGGTTAAATAAGTTTGAGACAATTTCATTTTTGATTCTGTATAAAAATAGTCATGTCCATAGTGTCTTCTATTTCTCCGGTTAGATGATTAAAACCTTACCATTAATGTGTGTGAAATTCCATATTGTAATTACAGGAACAGCTGGTAAAGCCACATACTATTAAGGTTGCCCGATGCTTCACATATTAAGATTTTGCTTCCTTATGGACAAGTTTGCACTACAGCTGAATTCTTATCTTTATTTTTGCTTCCTGACATGCTTACATCTTAATTGTACAATCTTTATGGGGTTTTTGTGTGTGTTATGAGTATATCATTAGGTCCCAAATATATTAATAGAACACTGAAATTATTGACACTTACTTATACTTCCTTGAACAGGTGTTGTTATATACCATGCTCACACACTGATGACAATTAAAATATCTAACAGTTCAACGGAGTACAATAAAGATTGGTATGCCATCACTGTCCAACGTTATTCATTTTACTTGGCCGCTATATCCCAGTAGGGATAACTAAGAGGAATTTAAGAAAATAAAACTTATATAACCAATGCCCAGTCATACTCAGCATCTTGCAGGGGCCAATACCTGGTACTCCAGAGGAAGGTGAAAACTGACAACAGCGTAACTGGATGGTTGGGCTTGTGGTGTAGTGGGGAAAATGTCCTCACAGAAAGCATAGAAAAAATACCAGCTCCCTCCCCCATTGCTTCCAATAAAACTAGAATCCTAATACAAATCCTTTCAAAACAGGGATTTCTGAAATTTCCCTACAGTGGATCCACGCTAACTTAGGCCATTGCCAAAAGGGTCAGATTCCTTGATCTCCAGTGACTTCAGTTATTATGGCTCAAAAGGTGGAGAGGACAAACTTATGCAGGCACATATGCACACTTCCTCTTCAGCTGCTGCAGCTAAATTTGACAAAGATCATGAATCACAGCCCATAGTGACACAAAACTACTCACGCAGTTACCAATGAAAGCAAACTTGTGCCTACTTTCCGACGGATATTTGCCAAAGGAAAACACAAGAATACACTAATTAGGACTACGATATATGCTGGGTATATGCTGCATGCTGGCAGATATTCTCTGCTTGGAGAACTTGGTAAAATAGGTGAGGAAGAGGAGAGGTAGAAAGCAATACAGAGATAAAGTTAAGTGAAATCTCCAGGGTTCCTTAACAAATAAAAACTAGAGTCCAGGACAGAGGTTTTCTAAATGCTTTCCTGCTGAGAAGTTTATATAGGAATATTCAGTTTCTCAGGGAGGAGGTAAATGAGAAGAAAGTTCATTTCTTCCACTACGACTTTAATAAGGAAATAAACCTCCATTATCTTATTTCTTTAGCATTTTCATTAAAAAATGAAGCCAAACCTGCCAAGCCAGACACAGCTGAAGCAAACTAACCTAAATAATCTCTTGGCTGCAGCTTCATTTCATCAAGGTCAGCCACTAATACATATATATATATTATATATATGTATTTATCTTAGAATATCACAGTTAATAGCAGAATTGTAAAAAAAATGAAATAATTCCATCTTCACAAAGAGAAACACTTCAACTAACCACCTCATTACTTCTAAAGGAAAAACAAAAAAAAATATTCTGCTTTTGACCAAAAATAATTTTTGAACTTCAAACAGAATCTGCAACACTGGTAAGTTCTACTCAGTTCAGGGAAAATACAGTGTAGGAACTAGATCACAAACATATTTTCTCCAAATAACATCCCTATTTTTTGATACTCGTTGAAATTTCTTAGGCTGGAATTCTCCAAACACAACTTTGCCTTTCTTAATAATAGTTTGTTCTATTCAAGTAAGGCTAAATCCAGAAAGGTAGAACTGAAGGCAGAGCCACCATAGGACTTTGGAAGCCAGCCCCAAGTACAGTACTGATTCATCCAGAGCAGATAAATTGCACACATACAGAACAACTCTCCACCACATGGACCTCATCAAGGTAGACTCAATACTACTGCAATCTAGAGTGGCTCTAAACCTCAGCTTCGTTTTTGCACATAGGCAGTTTATCCAAGATTTTTTCTGATGCAGGGGAAAAGAGGAATGTGCCATCAGCTTGTCACTAAGCCCTAAGGACTGACTGAGGAGCCAGTAGTGTGGTCTGTCTTCTAGCAGCCCACCTTGCTGACTGGGACAAGAAACCCAGATGATAAACCCATGAGAACAGAAGGAAAGTTCAAGACAGTTCTCATTCAAACAGGCATTACATACATCTGCCATCGGGTAGGTGAAGCTCTGCCAGCAGAGAGGAGTTGCCTGTGTTATTTTGTCCTCCCCTGCACTTTTTGAGAAGAGGACATTGGGCACTTGGCTGGGGAATGTCACGCTTTTCAGGCAGGCAGATCACTCCTGGTTAGGAATAGCCTTCTTTCAGCTGTGCTCGGGAACAGGGACACCCCTCCAGATGCCAAAGTATTTCCTTTAACTGCTCAAACACGGTTGCTCCTGCAAGTTGGGTGGTACAGTACAATATGACTTCTTTTTAAGTCGCAACACTCTACATAATACAGATCCCCAGAGACATCCGAGTGCTGCGTTTTATTGCACTTTAAAAACACTGTGTTAATAAATTCCAGTCTCATATAAACTACATGGACAGAAGCACTCTGCCCATGCAATCTGCCAGTAGAAAATGTGTGTTATTCTGAAAAAGTCCACAGCTTAAGGTTCCTCACTGGAGCTTTACAAATGAAAAGAAGACCTGTGTTACTCTTTCTCCCCTTGGAAAATAAGAGCATCACAAAATATGCCAGATAAAATAACTCATGGACTTATGGCTCCAGTGTTCTTGCATAGTTTTTTTTTTTTTATTTGCAGATTACATTCTCTACCTGGTTTATTCTAAAAATATTCCCTGCAGATTCTTTTTTATTCTTTCCTCAAAATAACAATGCCCCCCAAAGTCTCCAGAGTTTGCTTTTTTAATTTTAAATGAGCATGAAGATTCTTTTTGTTGTCTTGAAATTTCTTCCATTTCACATTATAACCCACTCATACAATTAGATCAACTCTAAACTGGAAAATTTCATTATCTGTCCTCATATATTTTGCAGATAAACAGTTTTTCTGAAAGCTAAACTCCTACCTCACAAGAAAATAAGTTCCTCATAAGGCTGGCAATTCTGAAATAAAATGAGAAATGGGAGAACAGGTTGAGGGTATGGTACCAGCCTACACGTTTTCAGTTTTGTGTTCAACAGATCCCACTGTCCCAGATCCTCCTGATTCAGAAAAACACGGCTGCTCATCTTGTTGGTGAAGCTTGCCATAGCCTTTCTTCCTGAATGCGTTGGGGTAATATTGTGTTTAATGTGCAGTCAGCTTATTTGACATCTTTTACTTGTGTCTTCTTCCAAGGCCCAGATTACTCAGATCGCATTCTGTTCCTCTGTCCTTCCTTTCTTGCATGCATCCAAACCCCCTTTCCGGTCTTCAAGAGAGCCCTTGCAATCATCTGGGGACTTTCAGGTGGATGGTCCCCAGTGCAACGGTCCACCTGGGTGGCAGCAATACAGATTTCATCAAAAGGATGCTGATTTCATGGTTCAGCTCTAGCCCAGTTGTGTTTTCTGTGCTGCTGTTCTGTTAGAAAGATTGGAGGGCAGCAGAGGGACTTTGAAAATGGTTTCCCAGCTTCTAGCTAGAACCAAATTCTCCTCCAACACAGACGAAAAAAAGGGAAGGATTTCTCTAATAATTTCATAAAACTCTGTTAAACAGCCAGCCAGCGTTTAGGTCCATGACTATAATTCCCAGCTAGTTTATTTAGCTTCACGCACTATGATGCATTCAGCTACTAAAAACTTTCAATTATGTGCTCAGCACCCCTCATTAGGAGACTGGCATCCCTCACTGTGCACAGACCTCTGCAACATGGAGATCTCACAAGGGCTCAGCTCTTCTCTTTTGCACCTGCTCTGCTGATTCTCCTTCATCTCCAACAGGCATTCAGATATTAATATCATTATTTGTGAGTGGTAAATCCATAAACACCTGGAGATGAAGGGAAATGCTTTTCAGGATATACTAACCCAGCAAATGAACCACATAACCCTTCCTTCCCTCTTCTGGTATGGTTACACTTATATTGGCATAAGTATACGTCTAATATCTTTATATCTATAAAGTTATTCCTGTGTGGGAAAGAAAATCAATTTTATACCCTTACAGTCAAATCCTCCCCAAGGTGTTTACTATATGATTCTATATAACAAAATCATCCTTCCCAGATGAACCGTACACCAGTAAAGCCCTGGTGGGTAGATGAGGCTGAATGAGAAATGAATAAGCATACCTGAAAGCCTGTATCACCACTTGGCCCAAATATTTTCTCTTTACTGCAGGAATCTGCTCTCAGGAATGGGTCAGATTCATGTGTATTCTGGTCTTCAACCGGAGCATAGACTGACTGCAAGCCTCCTTTGGGCAGGAGCTCAGCAGGCCACCCCAAAGCCAGTGGTATGTGCCACCAGCTCTTCTTTCCTGCCTTTGCTAGGCACAGCTTCTACACCTAATAAAAGCTCTTACTCTGCACTCCTGCTCTAATGACTACAGTGTACAAAACAAAGTTCAGGGCCTCTGTGAAAGAATTTCCCTTCTAATGACCATCTCTCTTGATTAAAGTTTGATGACAAAAACTCAGATTTTTGCAAATCACAAAATACTTCGGTCTCAGTTTAGTTTCACAGTCCATGAGATTTCAAGTAATCACATTTCAGGGCAGATATAGTGGGGTTCATCTCCTGCAATGTGAGGCATCCAAAGTTAAATGTCTACACCTAAGTTGGGTGTATTGGCTTCCGGTACAGTCAAAGGAGAGAAAGGATGGTTCATCTCATCTTCTTTAGTTGCCCATCTATGGAAGAGATCCGTCATCACCTGCAAATAGGTTTTTCTGCATAAACGGACTCTACAATAAGGTAGTAAGCCTTAGACAGATAACTTCTGCAGTTTTGGAAGCTCAACATGAGCCAGCAATGTACACTTGCAGCCCAGAAGGCCAACCGTATCCTGGACTGCATCAAAAGTAGTGTGGCCAGCAGGTTGAGGGAGGTGATTCTCCCCCTCTGCTCTAGCGAGACTTGATCTGGAGTACTGCATTCAGCTGTGGGGTCCCCAACATAAGAAGGATGTGGACCTGTTGGAGCAAGTCCAGAGGAGGGCCACAAAGATGTTGAGAGGGTTGGAGTATCTCTCCTGTGAGGACAGACTGAGAGAGTTCGGGTTGTTCATCCTGGAGAAAAGAAGGCTCCAGGGAGACCTTATAGCAGCCTTCTATTACCTAAAGGGGGCCTACAAGAAAGCTGGAGACAGACTTTTTACAAGGGCATGTAGTGATAGGAGAAGCAGTGATGGTTTTAAACTGGAAGAGAGTAGACTTAGATTAGATACAAGGAAGAAATTATTCACTCTGATGGTGGTGAGGCACTGGAACAGGTTGCCCAGAGAAGCTGTGGATGCCCCATCCCTGGACGTGTTCAAGGCCAGGCTGGATGGGGTTTTGAGAAACCTGGCCTAGTGGAAGATGTCCCTGCCCATGGCAGAGGGGATGGAACTAAATGTTCTTCAAGGTCCCTTCCAACCCTAATCATTCTATGATGCTGTGATCTACAATCAGGACAGAGTAGATACATCAGCCATGTATGGCAGTAAAACAGGAGATCCCAGAGCTCTGGTTCAAGATCACCATCACTGTCCGCATGTTGGTGTATCCTGGCACAGTTTTGACCTGTATCAGCTCACTAGTACACACCATTCAATGCCAGCACATTGTTTGAGGGCAGCACAGGTCAGGAATCAGCCCCAACAAATAGTAGGGATAAGGCCAGGCTTTTTAGGGAGAAGAAGAAAGACAATTTAGTCATACGAATGCATGCACATCACAAAAATTGGCCAGCAGCCCATAGTTTGTTTAATTTGCATAATGAAGGCATAGCCAAAGACCTCCTTCTTTCTTTGTATTTCCCATACATGCTGTTTCTGTGGGACAGGGATCCACCCTTTCCCTGCTCGGAGAAGTGACCCATATTTTAAAGCAGGACCGTTCTTTTACTAAATGCTGGTGCTGAGAGGATGAAATTCAGCCAGCCATTCTCTTGCTTCTCTGGTGAGACACTTCCAGTGTGACATCAAGCACTTTTTCTAGATAAGAAAGGTGTCTGGAGAATATCAGAAAGGATGTGCTTTGATCAAAATCCCAAGCTGATTCAGGCATGTCTTATTCTTTCCTGACCTAGCCATAAAGCAACTATAACATGGGACTGCACACAATTTTTCAAAAAATTATTTCTTATTCCCAGTGAAAGAAGGACTAAAGGGATTCCAGAAAATGTGGAAAGTACTTGAGAACAGTCCTTTTCAATTAGCACAAGCTGGTCACCAATCAAACTGAAGGCACCAAACCTGTTGCTCCCCATTTTTAAATCTTTATCAATACATGGTGAAAATCCATGTTTATATTATGAAAAAAATCAGTTCCCCATTGCGGGAAGGGGATGGACAACTATTTGAGAGACATATTTCTTTTCTTTCCTTATCTTTTTTTTTTTTTTATTGATTTGCAGTTCTTTGGCTTAATTGGCTTAATTGTTTGGTGAGAAAAGAAGAAGGCATTTATTTACATTTATAATCACAATTTTAATCACTCATGTCATTAACAAATGTCACTGTTAGCCAATTTTATGTTTTTTACTCTGGTATTTTATTTCAGCATAAAGTGTTAAAATGTTAGTACTTCTCATTACTGACTGATTATTTTACTCAGGATTTTTCGTTTTCTTTCTCTCTCCCTGTGCCTAAAATCCAATTTACAACCTGCTAAAGGCCTCATAAGATTTTTATGGATTATTTCCTGAAATCACATTAATCTAGCTCCTGTTACTTTGCACTAATTTCACCTACCATTGTATGAAGTAACTAAATTCGATTGCTTGGAAATGATCCCCTAGAGACTTCTTCATGAAGCGAGAAAAAGAAAAAAAATGTAACCCTACCTTGATGAGGTTATAAATGTGGTGGGAACAACAGGCCTATAAATTCACAGTATGTGGACCCTTATCAAGAGTAATTTCAAAGTATGATAATCAGAGATCTTCAAACTTTCAAGTAAGATATAATCAGGGCTTGGATTAGATTGCACTTGGCTTTGCATCAGCTGCCTTAAGAAGTCAACCTCATTTGGCTTCAACAAGAGATACACTATTTATCACTGTTTTAACGAGCTGGGTAAGTTGCCCAATAGCTTATCAGGTGCACCCTGGTTCATTAGAACAGCAGTTCAACCAATATTAACTATGCTGGGCATCAGCTCTCAATTAAACATATCCCTTATTTTAGGTGCAGTCTGTAGAGAACAGTGCAAGCCTTCAGAGAAAAAGGTATTTAAAAACAATGAAGAAGCCCAGTCTCTCTGGCACATTGTGCTGTCTACTCCATTTGTTTACATGATAAAAAAATCCATCTCCTCTTAAGCCTTGTAACTGGATGGTTTAAGAACAGCAGGTATGCTTGAGATAGAGCAATTCAATGTAATTGCTCAGGGTTGTAAGAAAAGTTATCTAACTTTCAAGTGGGCTGTATCTGATCCACGCATGGCTTCCCAGACACAGTGAAGCTTTCATGCAGTTGACGGGCCAGTGCTCCTTGGAAATGGGGATTCATTCACGCTGAGTGCATTCAGGAGATAAAGTACAGATTAGGGTCTTCAATTCCCTGAGGCCCGGACCGAGTTCCAGCAGGTTGCCATTAGGACTCCAGCAGGCTGTTTCCTGGTGCTGCAGACTCCCCTGTGCAAACTCCTCCTGGCCTCTGTGCTGTGGCAAGCAAAGACCAGGGTTTTTGGCTGCCGCCCCCACTTGCCTGTGCTGGGCTGTGCTCTGGTCCCTGAGGAGCAGCAGTGTGACCACAGCACAGGGAAGGGCTGAGTTTTCTCTTCCTCAAATCAGTGCTGAAGCTGAGTCAACTATAGTGGATGCTGGACTTATCCCAGCCAGCAAGTACTTTTTTTTAAAATCCTTTGGATTTTTGTTTGTTGGAGTAGACGTTCGTTCTGCTGTCAGATGTACCTCAACTAACCCAGGATAAACACATTGAAATTCTCTAATCTAGGCTACCTTAATGGTGCCTGACATCAGAGCCTTCCCCTCCACTGCTTTATGCTTGATGCTTAGAAATGCTGTTTCTGAAGCAGTGCCACAGAGGAGATTTTCGAAGGAACTATTATGCAGCATCTCCCATCTACGGATGTATATAGCAGGGCAATAGGCAAAACATAAGGTGTGTTTCTGGTTTAAACCAGTACAGTAATTTTTAATCTAGAAAATGATAGTCTTAAAGTACTTCCTAGATGGCAAGAGCAAAATGTGTGCCCTTACTGATGACTCAATTCTTCTTGAAATACATTTGTACCTATACATTTGGACAGTCTTGTCACTGGGGTTCTGACCACAAATTTCCCTGCACTGGAAAGTCATTTATAGCTTGATACCCCAAAGGGGTTGTCCTTTATACATCCTCAGTCTTATCTTTTATGGCTAAATGATCAGAACACTTGCACAAAACATAGAAGATATATTTTACCCCTCAGCCCCAGGGGAATCAAATTTAAACCTTCCACTTTTCAGGAAACTGATGTCAACTCTAGGCTGTGGGCTAAATATGAAGAAAGGATGGGAAGAGAAGGCTCTGTGAAGCCTTCCTGCTGAAGCTGCTCCATTTCATGTGGCATACTTAACTGTTCCTTGAGCCAGAGAAAAAGGATAGCATGCAAAAAGGAACCACTTCAAGAGGATGGACTAAGTGTCCCCCACCCTAAGAATAGTCCATAGGCTGGTGGTTATGGCACTCTCCAAGAAAGTATGGGATGCGAGTTTACAGCCCCTCAGGCAGAGGAAGGAACTGAACTTGGGTCACCCACATCCTGAATGAGTGTACTAACCACTGAGCTGAATAATAAATAATAATGAAAAGGAGCACTGTCCCACGGCAACTCTCTTCTAAAAGGGAGAAAGATCTCTGTTCTGTTTTTTAAAGCATATCTATTCTTAGGCTCCTTGCTCCAGAAAGCTAAAAGCTGTGCAGGAGTTTGAAGAGAAGATAACACGTTTCTAGCCCAAACCCAGGACTAGCAATATCCAGCTAGCCTCAGCCTTTTTTGCCAGTTAGCAAAATGTGCCTGTGGCTGTTTGAGATCCCACTCCGAAGCCCCAGCTCTCTTTATTTATATAAGCAGTTTGGGTCCCTAATCGGGAGTTGTACATCCATGTAATAAGCAGGTGCATGGGATCTTGGTGCAACAACAGCAAACCCAGCAGTGCTCACAACCTTCTGTGGTTGCTTTCATCTCCAGCCCGGGGTCTGGTACATATTTAGGCGCTTAACTCTCAGTGACTCCTTTCTCACTCTCCAAACTGGTCCTACCAGAATTACCCTGCTTCACGTCGGGTGACTCACTAGCCTCTGTGAGATGCTCAGATATTCACAGAAAAAAGGAATGTCTATCCTCCCAAAGCACGGGAGAACTGTGCATGCATTGTGTGCTGTGTCTCCAAAGGCCATTTAGCACTTCCTTATTTATATTTTTATATTTTAATATAGTCCTTGTTGTTCACCATAAACATTCCCCATTCCCAGAGGCTGGGTTATTTTAGAAAGAAATAGAAAGGCAAATTGTCTTACTTCTGAGATTTCCAGTAATCAGTTTATCACATGTTCATAAATCAAGACATTTACTGTGAAGAATGTTTACGAAATACAAAGTAAAATTACAGGCAACTGCATATTTCCAAACACCCTGGTGTTTGAATATTCAAAAGATACTTCATGTTCTTCTATTTCTTGCCAATAGCTGAAATTCTGAGTCTTTATTAGGAGTGTTTATGGTAAAATAAGCACATGACATTATCTCCTGTCTGATCAAACAGAGTAAGCATACTACTTTAAAATGTCAGAGATCTATTTCTGCAGCTTCCAGTAGTTATTGTTGTAAACAAGGGATTGCTGTATTTGCCCATAGCTTAGCCAGAAAGTTAATGTTTCCTATTAAACATTTTCTTCTTTCTTTCCTAGACCATTTTGTACTACCACACCCAGCTGCTAACATCTGGCTCCAAGCAGTGACACCAGCTGATGAGAAATGGCATTCCTGCAGCTTGTCTTTCTGAAGACTCGTCCAGAGGTGGCTGTTATCCAGCAGACAACATACTGCACTGCTGAATGTCAGTGTCTAGAGTCCCACTGGACAAAGGCTCCTAGAGGAGTTATTCACACCGAACTGTGCAAGATAAAGATTTGGGAGTCTACTTCTCAGGAACTGTGGTTCTACAGATCAGCAAGCTCCTCTGGGCAGTCACCTCAAACACTGTGTCACCCAGCTGATGTATGGACTGAATCATTTGGACATCCAGTCTGAAGCACAAGACAAATAGTGATTACTAACTCAGACTGGTCTCCTGGCACAAACTGCGAATGTGCCAGTGGCAGCTCTGTGTTTGAAATCATCAAGGATGACAGCAGTCCAACTCTGACACCGCTTTATGTAATCTGGCATGGCACAGAGCCTCCGTTCTCCACCCAGTAACACTGGGGCAGCTTCTGGAGAGGAAAACTCTCACCCTTCAGAGCTGGGCTGGTAACACTACCGGAAAAGAGAATAACAGTGAGTGTTAAATATTAAAAATTTATAATTTTAATTCAAAATAATAATTATTTAATGCAATTAATTCTAAATATAAATTAATAATATTTTAATAACTTGGAGGCAACAGCCTCTATCACAGGATGTCAAAACACTTTATAGATAAAACCCAATTAAAGCTCCCATTATCCACCTATGCATTACTTCCCACTGGCTGCTCTCAGGGTGTTCTATGAGAGGCAGGTACCTGCCATCATTGTTATAAGTGAGGAAACTGGAGAACAAAGAAGGAAAGCACCTTGTTTGCATTCTCTCAGAAAATCAGGGCTAAGCTGAGAAAAGATCCTAAGTGTCTCAATATGCAACCTATTGCTATATGCAGCAAATTACTGTAGTACTTGAATAACAACAGTCAGTTTCCAGAAGGTTGCCCTCCAAACTAGCACTGAGGCCATAACTGAAGCAAGTTTTGAAATCAGCCTGACTGCAGGGCATGGTACATCTGTACAACCTTTTGTAGTCAGACCTACTCCTGCCTCAAGCCAGCTGGATGCAAGCAAGTGCTAGTCCAAAAGCTGTAAAAGCTTCATTAATTTGGGGCTGTTTCTCCACAGAACTTACTGTAACTGCTTACCTTCCAGGCATGGGATGGCTGATGTTCAGCTGGCTGTGTAAGAAGAGGGGACGGGCACAGGTGCGTCTGCAAGGGACCGAGCAGCCTTATCCCTTGCTCAATATTGCACATCTGCGAATCTTGGTGCAAACTTAGCAAGGACACTTCAAAATTCAGTATTTTGGGGGCCAAAACTGAGTAACTGAGTGTTACTCGAGTACAGCCTTTACCTAGGCAAGCAGAGTTTGACCAGTTAGTAGCCAAGCCCAGACAGTGTATAAAAAGTGTTATATGTATGTGCTAGAGCAAGGACCCGAGCACTATGACCCTGTGAGATTTTTCTTGTATTGACCAACTATTTATTGCCATATAGTCAAGGTACTTGAAATACTTGAAAGTTAAGTTTTAATTTTCTAAGTTGGTTTTTCTTTCTGGATGTCCAATTCAACACCCAATTTACATGAGAAATTACAGATTCTTCTGGACAGGAGCTATCCCTCAGTTCTGTTTATACGGGAACAAAAAAAACCAGCACCCAATCCTTAAACTATAGGTCCACAGTAGCAAAGGGGGCAGTCTCAAAACTGAAGGTGCTACTCTGCATTTACCTTAGTGCCAATTAAGCTACACAAGATATAAAAAATATGTCAGTAAAATGGATTTCCTTCTTAAGGCCATTTAACCTAGAAGCAGTTTCTTGGCTACGTGGTCACCTCTCAGCACTGAATCACTTTCTTCAAGTACCTGTGTCTCTCTATGGATTATCACAGGACATGTTACAGTTACACTCCCAGCTTGATAGTTCAGTTAAGTGCCTAACACTGGGCAGAATGAATCAAAGACCCTTGCATAAACACCCAAAAGCAGAGGTTACTTTAGAAGCCTTGGCTATAAGAGCCTCTGACAATCTTCAAAAGAGCAAAGTAAATCCATAATGCAACTCCTCATGGCACAATATTGTCCTAATTGTCCCTGTACTACAGCTTTATCCTTAATGACACTGATGTTAATTCATCTTTCTTCGACTTGATTTTGACAAATTGTCTATATAACAGACATCTTTAATCTAATTTTTCAGATGCCAGTAAGCATAGATCAGTTCATAAGGGTAAATAACCTGTGTTTTAAATAAAGTGTTCTGAAAGCCAATGGCCAAAGCTATCTATGAACTTTGCAATCATAAAAGCTTTCTTTGGAACAGATTTGAGACAAAATATTTCATTTGTTTTGTTAATGCCCTTTCATTTGAGTCATAATTATATCCAAACTGCAGCTTCTGAGGGCCACACAGAATAATACAAATGCCTTTGTTTCCGTGGATTCATGTTCTGTTGTTTCCATTCCCATTGCAATCCTGGTTACATGAATGAGGAATCTGAATGCAAAGGCATGCAGTATTCTGGGAGTTATAATAAGAAGCTGAAAAGCTTTGATGTTTTTTTCTGAAGCCTATAGTCCGATTCACTATTTTTTCCCCACTCTATCTTGGACCATAGATTTCCTTGGTCCTTGTGTAAGTTATAGAGCACCCTCCAGATCTGAACTACTGGAGACATGTTACTGTGTAAACACATCGCACAACCAACTTGAGCCATTTTAAGCTGTGTCCCAGAGAAGTCATTTCCCTAAATGATAGGACATTGCCAAGCCTGGGTTTCACAAGGTGCTGCACTGACTTTTCACAGTGAATTACTAAAAGGGACAGTGGGTCCATGCCTTATTTGCAAAATTCCTCCCCTCTGAAGTTAACCCCCGCCCCCTTTTTTTTTTTACTCATTCTGTCAGCAGTTAATGGTGATATTCTAGCTTAGTAGCTAGGGCTTGATATAGACACAAACTAAACAAAGGGGAAATAAAGGGGACCTGGGGAAGTCCTTCATGAAAAATGGAAAATGTGAAGGTTCAGAAACTTGCAAAATTTAGACCCTGATCCAGATGCAGAATGATTAGTCTCTCTTGTGTGTAACGTGGGGATACAAAGGTTGAAACTAATCCTGAGAATATTAACATCATGACATAACCTTTACAGCTGAAATGCCCTTTCTTACTAGGCTGCCTTGCTTCAAGGCAATGCTGAGAACACCAACTTACAAGCTTTGCCTTAATTTAGTCCTCAGAATACCCACTCTTAGATGATACATATCCTGAATAAAGAGGAACACAGATTTGATCCAAGACAGTTAAGATGTTTCTAAAAAAAGACATTCTGTTCTATTGTATGTAGCAGTAAGAATAAGGGAACAGCATAACTTGAATCAGAGCTGATGCACAGTAAATTATTTCCAAGAAGCATTCAGAAAGTCTTTCAAGTAAAATCATCGGACATTGTCATAGACTGGCTAAAATATAACACATTTCTAGCATCGAATTCCAGTAGTGTAAAAAGAAATAGAATAACTGAAGTAGTAAGACCACCACCATAATTCATCTTGAGAAAATAATTGTAAGCAACTAGACAATGTTGCCTAAAATCATCTCTCCAGTGTTTTAAATTGATGTCTCATGTTTCTTCTCTGATAGCAGCTTGGATTCAGAAATTCTTTTCATCCTGGACATATTATACAATATCTCTCTGCATTTGGACATTGCTGATACAGGCCAAATCTCCTGTCCACACTGCAGGAATTGTGAATATTCTGCATGTGGAAATTGTGTTGATAACAACCTGAACCCAGTGCAGGGGATGAGAACAGAATATGCAATTGAGATCTGCAGTGCAGATAAGCTTTCTGCACTGAGAACAGAAGATGTGAATTTTACTCATACATCAAAAACGTGCAGTATTCTGAGACTTGCTTATCCTTAAGTGGCATGAAAACACAAAGAGAAGAAAGCCTTTCTGATGTCTGATAATGAGAAACATGGTTGACTTTCAGACCTGAAACTATTTAACACACACACACACATATACAAGAGAGTGAGAGAGAAATCTTTGAAAAAAAATTGGAATGAAATGAGAAAAATGACTTATTACAGTAGACATCAACTAATGGATCATATTTATTTTGTGTCAATTTGAAATGGCAGGGGGATTTTAATTATTTTCCTTACTAAGCACATCAAAAAATATTCACTAGAAAACACAGCAAATATGTTATAAACTCATTTAAGCCACAGAGCTCATCAACACTGTTTGCAATTATGAAATCATTTGGGGATATGGTATTTTTTTAGAAGGAATTGTTTTGCTCTTAGATGGAAACCACATCATAGTCCTTCAGACATAAATCTTTTATTGTATCTTCAAGAAAGAAACTGGAAATTGTGCAACAAGGCGCCACTGATAAAATATAAGTATCCCCTTGGAGTAATCTGCATGAGCTCATCACTTGGGGAAGATAACAGGGTATGTCATGGTTACAAAACACTGCTTTTCCTTTTCAGTTAGTGGCAGAGGAACATGATGAACATAGTCTTGTAGCAGAACTCTGTGCACAACATAAAACAAAATACTTAGCTCTTCAGGACAGAAACTGCTTCTGAGCCTTGGCATTGATTTACTTGACTTTACACCATTCGGTGTCAGGTGGACTGTTTCCTTTTCTTTCTTTGCAGGTAGAATTAGCATCATAGCCAAGGGCTGCACATCAAAGGCACGTAAATGGAAAATAACAAGTGAGGTAAACTAATGCAATGATCTGACAGAACTTGTTTCAGATGTAACCTGTGATGGTCAGAGCCTTCAGACTTTGGGAGGCCTCCAGGAAGACTAGTCCTGAGGAGACCTCATTCATCGTTTACTGTCTCACTTTCATCCACATGTTCTGCCTACCTCCCCTTCATCCCCGTTTGCCAGATTCCATTGCAGGGCTAAGGGGTTTCCACTGCTTAATAGACTCATACTTTTGGGTGACTTAGCCACCATCAATACAATTTTTTTTCCACTAATAAGCAGTGAAACTTCATGGAACTGTTTAATTTGCAACACCTAGTCCTTAGTATGTCTTCCTTGACCACGAAGGACCATTTTCTGTGACTATGCAGACCATAGTTTCAGAATCAATGTTGTTTACCATTTCCCTTGTATCTAGTATGCCAAATAAATGTATAGAAGAAACCCTGCAAACCCTCTGAACACAAGTTAAGGCAGAAAACACAGACCCATGTTCTGTGCTTTTCATCTGATTCAGACAGGTTTCAGGAGCAGCATTTCCCAGTTCCCAGTTCCATCAATGGCACTGATCGCAGAGGGACCACTCATTGGGAGTGATTCGATGAAACAGAACAAAATGGGTGAATTTATTTCACTAGGATTCACACTAGTATGCAGGTATATTGCACACAACATTTATCACCGTGGCAATTTTCATTCTACATTCAATTTAATGTCAAATAAAATTGCAGCACCTTAAGAGCTATATTGTATATGTTATCTGTGTGTATGAGCCCAGAAGCTGTGTCTTCAGTTTCAAACAGAACTGGAAACAGTAAGGTCATGAATTCAGCCTGTAAAATAGAAACCTTCTAGGTATTGCTGTAATAAAAAACTCTAGTGAAATTTCATTCACTACTTAAACAATCAATACAAATCTGTGGTTCTTGGGCCTAGGCTGGGATCACCATGTGGTTACAGCAGCGGCTTGTCTAGATGGCAGCTCCGCTGTCACTGGCTCAGGTTTCTTACGCACTGAGATGACAGTCTTGCCTAGACGGGTGGGAGGGCTTGTACAATTATGATCTGATACACAGGTATCTTATATCCTATATATAATTTTGTACAGTTTTAAGCAGGGGAAAACAAGTAGCAGTGCTTACAAAAAAAAAAATATCAAAAACAAAACAAACAACACAAAACCAAAAAACCCATGAAAACCAAACCCAAAACCCCATCACTCCAGATGCAAGTTAGATTTGCCTTGAAATACCAAATGCAGTAAACCCTTCAAAATTTGGCACTTTCTCAGAAGCCACATTTAATTCTGGTCCCAATCCTCTTTGTAAAACACCCATCCTGTCTTCAAGTGAAGTAAAAAGCCAAAGCACAAATGAGTTACCAACAGGAGACCTGCAGAGTGATAAGAAGGAGGACGCAAGGTTACAGCCCTTCATCTGGGCCATTCCTCTTCCTGCTATCCCATGAAGAAGACAGGCAGCCATAAAGGTACCCAAAACTAGGAAATAAAACCAATAGTAGCTGTGATTAAGATACACGGAGGATGAAGTAAGCCAGATTCTGAGGTAAAAGGTCACCCTATAATAACTGCTGACTCCTGAGGGGTATAAAAGACCCATCAAGAAACCAGCTAGTGGTTGCCAATCAAAAGGTAAAGGAGACTCTGGCTGGCTCAGTGGCTCCATGTCCCTCATGAGTGATCCTGACCAGCCTGGCTGGACAGAGACATCTTGGTGCTTGGGAGTCTCTCGGATTGAAACACAAGAGCATACATGTTTGGGAGTGAAATCAGTTTGTTTTAAAACAAGTATTACCTTCCTCACCCATAAGGTCTCTCACTGAGTTTGCCACATCCTGTTCTCCTCTAATTGATCCTTATACCTGACCTGATATTCCTGATAAACTTGTTCTTGTTCCTGATAATAAATAGGCACAAATGTCTGCTTTTAATGTGCAGAAGACAATACACATTTCCTCTTCCTGATACACAGCACTGGTATATCAGTTAAACCCTAAAGAATTTTACCATGTCTAATGCTCTTGTGGTAGTAGAGTAAATGCAGTTCTGTAACCATCAGCGGATGCTTCATGGGAAAATATAAGAAATAAAGGAAATATATACTATATATTTCCCCATTGTATTTTCTTGGTTTCTGAGAAATATCCAACAGGGGCTTCCTGAGGTAGGCATTGGATCCATACAATTATTTTCAGTAGCCAGCAATGGATCTTTTCTTCTATCTGCAGGCAGTAACTTTTGAAAGCACTCTGTCTTGATTGCTTACAATTATCTATAATTTTTCTGTCACTTTGTCTTCTGTGTTCATCTGTTATTGCTTCATGACCTTACCTTTACATATTCACCTGCATCTAGTGGGATCACACAGTCTTTCAGTTACATACAGGTATTTTTTATGAGGATGATGGCTAACTTCACAAAAAGCCCGGCTTCAAAAAGAAAACTTCCAACCTTTTCCTTCTGTGGTAAGTTACTGAATTATTTTCAAGAAGATCCATGTCATACATGCCTCAGAGCAGGCTCTGGAGTCCTTCATCTGGTTTAAAATTGTATTTACTTGCAGAACAAAAATAAAGATAATATAGAATACAGGGTGAATATACTCAGACCACAGGATATTTAGGGGCCAGGTCCTGAAGTAGGAGGGACACCCTTGAAGGGAGATTAATTTCCAGAAAACTTGAAATATTTGATATAAGAACTATAAAGGCAATAATCAAGTCTATTCACCTGACAAGCAGGTAAACTATTATATTTCAAATGAAGTTTATGACTGCTATTATCACTAGGTCATGCACCTCTATAAATAAACAACAAACAAAAACCTCATCAGTGTTATAGCTATGCCATCAGAGCCAATTGTTTTTCGCATTAGGAAGTCCTGTATGATTGATTTTAAAAGGCAGTTAAAAAGAAAACCGATTTAGTCTACTGGATTAAAAACAAACAACAAGGCATTAACGGAATAAGAGAACTGATGGATTAAAATGCAGAGAGGAAAGACAGCAGTGAATTGCCTGGCATTTTTGAATAGCAAAAGCTAGGATAAAAAGAATTCAGTTTCCAATCAACAAAAAACTGGCAAAAAGGCAGGAATCCAGCGTCCCTCAGATTTATGCTTTATCTGCCAATTCGTATTAACATGCCTGATCTAGGTGTCTCGCCAGCTTGTGGTATCATAAAAAAACAACAAACCTTGAATGTGTTATCACCACAGAATGTGTAATTACTCTAAGCACTAGCTGAAAATTACAGAGTGATGAATTTTAAAACTTGTATATATTTATTGCAGAGATAAAGTTGTTAGAGTAGATATAATCTATACTTGTGTTTAAAATCATGTTTTAAATTATTTCACTGCCAGCAAACTGTGTATTGAAAGTAAACACTAGTAAAATGATAATAGATTACAATACTGGAGCAACATAAAAATTTTGCTGGGCAACTGCTGTTCATTGTCTGAAGAAAATAATCTTGAGTCACTGACACAGCAGATACTTATCCACGTGACTTGTCCGTTGAAGGATGTAAAGCTAAACATGTGTTTACATGATTGCAAGATGGGATCATTTGTTAGTGTCAACCTGATCTTTCAACCCTGTCATTCAGAGATCACAAGCAATAACACATATAATATCTGCTTACTGATGTTAATGTAATAAACATTATAAATGATAAAACAAATACCAGTTAAACCCTAAATTACGGCCAGTTTAAATTAAAAAAAAAAAAAAAAGAAAACTAACACCACCTCAATCCAAAAAACTTAACTTCTCTTACTTCTGAAATGACTCTTTTGAAAATCCTATTTTCCTCCAAATAAACAAAGATTTGCCTGTGTCAAATGTTATCCAGCAACAACTAAACATACATGTACAAATTATTTGAGGGAAAAATAAGGCCTGTATTATACTTTATTCTAAAATTGATGATAAAAATTACCCCTTCCACTTTTCAAATCTACTATAAATCAAATGCTGAGTGGTAGTGTTTCAGTTTTATTCCCACTTGCCTCTAATTGCCCACCATCTCTCAAATGCCATGTACACCGTAAGCCCTATAAACAGGAGCCATCTTTTATTACTTCTCTGCATAGTACTTCAAGCAGTGGAGACTTTTTTTTCAGTTAAGACTCTATACCTTTCCTACATAACTAAATAACGGTATTCCTGTGAATTTGCAGTTGGAATTTAGAAAAGTTCTTGAAAATCTTCTCCACTGTATTGATCTGAAGTATGTACCATTCAGTTCCCATTGCCATTTATTTTATTAACATAAATTTGAAGAAAGAGAAGCATTTCCTCTTCAAGCTGATGTTGCAGAATATTTTCCAGTTACCTCCCCCAACAGGACAAAGCCAAGACTCTTTCTTTGACATTATTCACCTAAAAAAGAAAGACACAGCCATCTAGGGACAGGCAACAGCAAGATGATTAGAGCACTTGCAGGACAGATCCAAGTCACCAATCTGAAGCAAAACCAATTTTGTCAGAAACCTTGCATTTCTGCAAAATGTTACTGTGCTGGTAAGGTGATTTTTTAAAATATAAACATAAAAAGAAGCTATTTTGTTAGCAGAGTCCTAATCAATTCTAGAGTATTCAAGGGTAGAAGTAGAAAGAAACTGGAAAGTTTAAATACTTTATACAGATAGCACATTACCTTCAAAAAGGTAACTGCAACAAGTGTCCTTCAGGTCAGAGTTAATAAGCTGGAAAATGAAGCTTATTTCATGGCTATAGCAGCTGGAGATGTTTGCTTGCTTCTCCCTCATCAATACTGCATCTAGTGGCAAGGTTAAAGAAAGCAAAAAACAGGAATGAAAATGCTCATTTCTGAAGGAGCAGAAAAAAGCAAGAAAACAAAAAAATTGTATATTCAATGTAGTGTAAATCCATAGACATCACATGTACAATAGAGTCCTCTGTAATATGTTGGAAGAAATATCACATGCAATATCGAGACTGGGATAAAAGAGTAGAGATGGAGCAAAAAAAGGCAGATAAGTCCTATTTCTTATGCTACCCTTTGTTTCTAGAGTTGTCTTTTCACCTTGATTTTGTTTCTTTGGAGGAAAACAAGGTGGGCAATGATGCCAATTAGTCTGCAGAAGCAGGAACTGGTTGACCTAATTACTACAGGCAAATCAGGAGGGGAAACTTAGCACTTGAGCTGCAGACGAGCAGAAGGTGACAGATCAAAACAGCTCGTCTGAGTCTGAGCAGTATCTAGTAGCTCTTGGGCTTGTTAGACTCCAAGCAGCGAAGGGGAAAAAAAAAAGTGTGGTAGCACTGCAAGCAAAGCAGATGGAGCAGCATGCTGTTCTTTTCTTGTATTTCTTTGCATCTTCAGCTTTGGGTTGATTTGCTTGCAGGATGAGCCTGCTCAGCTCAGGGAGGCAGGAATAAAGCAGATCTCCCAGAAGGGCTGCAGGTCTGACCTGCTACTGAGGGCTGCCTGGCGAGGCCGACCCGCTTTCAACCTCTCCGCTTGAAGAGCTTTACTCGAAGAGCTCTAGTGCGAAACCCTGTTGCTGTAGGTCTCTCTGCAGAAGGATATTCACTTTCTGTACAAACTTGTAAACACTTTCATTAAGTCCTGAAGTTAGCTAGGGTGAGTCTGGGCTCATAGTTAAAGAAATAATGGTTATCAGTGGTGATCTTGGGACTGTGGCTTTTCTTTGTCTTTGCCACATCAAAGGTGTATCTTTCCATTGAGGAAGGTAATGCCAAAAAACCACCCTGACAGAGAAAAAGGCATCATACAGCTGAACCCCAGATCTGAGGTTATAGTTCCATCTTAGGTGCTGAAAAGTAAAAGCTGCTCCCTGATTTGTTTCCTCTGGCACGAAGCTACCTTGCTTAACGTATGCACTTTCCACTGAAGGTGACCACATGGGAAATACCTCCCAAAGAGCGAAGCCAGCCTGGCCTGCTGGCCCTGAGGGCACACGACTGTGGGGATCTTTGTGCCACAAAGGCACTAGTAACTTTTTCTCTACTGGTTGTTCTGTAGCTGTGAGTCCCTGCACTATCTCCCGCACCTTTTTGGCTGCTCTAAAAATAAACCCAAAATGTCCACATTTTTGCTAACAATTTGGCCAAGACAGTTATGAATTTTTACAACAAAGCTGCAGAGATTAAGCAAATTAATATCTGCTTAGCATTCTTGTGACTGCAGCCAGTAAATCTATTTCATCATTACGGTGTTACAAAAACAAATATCCTCCACGGTATTTGTCGTTGCCAAAAATAAACAGAGGAGGGAATGATATACTGCTTCTGTGAGACTAATGCCTAAGCTGTTTGTGGGAAGATAGCCCAAACAGGATGCGTTGATAAAGACAGATATACCTATGTGTACTGATAATTGGACCTCGATCTGCATTTCCTCAAGTATGCTGTATAGCCTTATTTCTTACGTATTATACTTTCTCTTCTAATACCTCAAAAATCGCTTGGACAATCAACAGTTTGGTTCATCCTGAATTATTATTAATTATTATTATTAATTAGCAATTAAAAATGTTGAGACCAAAGGCAAATGTAAAGTAAATAGGAAGTAATATTAAATTCAAAACAGAAAGAATATTTGCCTGATTGCATTACTTCATTCCATATTTAATGCAACAAAATTCTCAAATTTTGTATCCCTGAAGCTATCACAATTTCAGCTATGCATTTCCAAAGGTTATTTGCTTTATCTGTTTCTTCTAATCTGACCATTCTAACACACAATACACACAAATAACAATCAATCAATCATATGCTTCTTATGCTACTTGTCATAACACTTACACACACGCTTTCCTTCCTTCATACCTATTCATAAATATACATGCACACACAAGCACACATTTCTAGGAACAGCAGGGCAGGTAACAACCCCACCCTGTCAGGGTCCTGCAGCTTCTTATCCTCAAGTTGCTCCCACTGCGAACAGCAGTTTAGGTGAAATGTACGAGTTGGTTCGTTCTCATAATTTCATCCTCACTGTCCCTATCATCAGTAGACACCTTTTTTCTGCTTATGCGTTCTGTCTTCGTAAACCAGTGGCCCACAAATCAACTACGGAACTAAAAATTTATATTTTTGAAGCAAAATAAATTTATTTTAGGCATTAACAGGTAAATTATAGCAGACAGATACATTTCTCTGTCAAATGTGGTTTTGGTTTTTTAAACATAATGGACATAATTGACTTCAGAGGGGGAAAAAAGAAGCACTAATAATAGTATTAAGTAGCCTCTTCTGCTTACCCTTGGCTGTTTCTAACCACAGATTACATCTCCCTCCTCCCTCTTCTCTGATGGGAAAGGGTCTTGCAAAAGAATGATAGGACGTGGCATGTAGAGAGTTAATGGGTTCAACCTAAAAGTAATGAAAATCTTGGTAACACAACAAAAAGTTAAATAATGAGGCAAAAAATAGGTTGTTGTTTGTTGGGTTTTTTCCTGGAGGGAAAATGTGCTGCAAGGATTAGATAAACTGCAGCTGCTGCAAATTCAGCTGAAAAGCAATAACTAAATGAAAGGTTCTACTCCATCCCAAAAAGGTAGCAGAAACTATTCCAGGACACACAAGTGGCAGTCTCCTAAACCTTCTGCCTTACAGGTTAATAATTTATAACCTCCTGGTTTTAGCTACTTTTGGAAAACACTGGATTAAAATACAATTTTTTTTTTCCAGTACTGCACAGAGCGAACCACCCAGTGCTATTCTTGGTCTCGTCCAGCATCTGAGGACAGAGCTGCACCACAGCCTCCTGCCAGCACTGCAACGATGCTGGTTGTGGGTGTGAAGAGCAGGGATCCCTGTCTGGCACCAGTGTGCCAGCAGCAGCCCTGACAAAACGGCACTTTTATTGGAAGACCTTATTTCTCTTGCAAGGAGTAATTGTGCTATAATGATACAGGGTTTGCTGGGAGACACTGAGTTCTTTGTTGGTTTCACCTCCCGGAGCCGCTCGTACAGCCATGGCCTCGGAGGGAAACGCGGCAGCAGTGTTAATCAGGATATTCCTCTTCCCCGTGGGCTGGGTTGGAATGCTCCTTCCCTGATGTAGGTGAAGCTTTATATGAAATATATAGTAAAGTCTTAATTCCTGTGGTTATTAAAGATATTACACAGCCTTTCACAAGATTAAACATGCTTCTTGTCCCGAACAAATTCAGGGAGATGTAATTTATCTACCATCTTCTTTTGGCTGGGTAAAATGTTCACCCCCTCCTGCCCACTGTTAAATGAGGCTGGTTTCCTCCTAATAATGATGGAGTCATACTTGTATATAATATCACATTTCCAGTCATTCTTCAAGATGAGAAAACACATATACATAATTTTGAATCTCTCAGGTACAGTGAACTGTCTACTAATGTGATTTTATTTTGCCTGCTTCCATGAATAAATCTTTCAGTACTGAGATATTTGGGGCAGAGGAAGTTACTTTTCTTAATTAAGTCATTTAGACTATATATAAATCTGCAGCTATCTGTAAAAACATGTCATTATATTCACAAAGAACAAACAGAAATCATAACAAGCAATTACTGTATTTACCAGCAAGGCACAAGGGCAATGTAAACTGCAAAACAGCCACTCAAAGGCTACCATGGTTTGGCTCTACCAAATTTTACAAGCTAGTCCCCAGGGAAGTACACTGAGGGATAAAAAGATTTTGTAAGAAAACAGAAGACTTGGAGGTGGGCACAGTTAGGAGCAGAGTCTCCAGTGCTTTCTGTACACTCCTGCCCCCCACCCCGTGACAGTCCTGCCATTTTCTGTAGTCATTTCTTTCACAATTCCTCTGACTCTTTAGCACCCCTGCTGAAGTTTCCCACGCCAAATATAGCTTACAGGGGTGTGCTGTATCACTTTACTGCAGTTATGTGTCGATGGCAACTGATACCATAATAATTGTTTGCATTTTAAATCCATTAAAAATCCTCTTGATCTTGTATTATTTCCAATGTGTTGCATAAATCGTAGGACTTGTGCAGAAACAACAACAGTAAAAATAACTTCTGCTTGAATTAAATGCCTCAATTTGCCATTTCCCAAGCAGCAGAGCCCTCCACGTACCCTTCCCTTGCTAAGTAATGTTTCTCCCAGCAAACAAAATCTGAATCTGTTTAGAATTATTTTTGACTAGCGATGATAAGTGATTATTACGGTGTAGCACTTATATCTAAAACAAGCAGTGGCTTACATTGTATGTGCATCTATACAAGGACTGCATATAAAATATCCATGAAAATGGGGCTTTAATTGGCCTATGCTGTGTGCCAGAATATTTAAACTGAAAAACAAGGCCAAATACTTCACAGTTTCCCTTGCAAATATCTTAAACAGCTTGCTTCAATGGGTTTGCTTCCCTGGGGAAGAGGAAAGGAGCACAGCTATAGGGGATAATGGCTGAACAACCTCAGTTTCACAGACAATTCATCTGTTCTGTAAGACTTGATGGAAAAGGTCAACCATGAAAGCAGAGAGGAGTGAAAATTAATTAGAGTAAAATAAAGCTTGCAGGGATCCTCAATCGTAGGGGGAAGCCATCATCAAACAAGTGCAGACTGTTATCATACAAGCCCAGGTTTTGTAGCCTGTGTCATGCCAGACCCAAATCCTGACGCAAGGAGATCCCTCTGGTTCTCTATCCTGGCTGCTCCTTGGTTCCGCAGTGGTCTGGGGTTGACAGTTGGATCTCAAAGAGAAGAGCAACACTTTTATTGGGTTTATTATTAAAGTAAACAAATAATCCAGACTAAAGAATGAACCTCATATGTATGTATATATATGGGAAGGGTGGAGAAGCTGAGCAGAAAGCGGAGTTTTTACCAGTGAGAGAATGATTTGGGCAGATGCGGTTTTAAGCTAGATCAAACAACTGGGAAGTTGAGTTCACATGCTCGGTTGCAAGGGAGCAGTAGCAGAATGGTAGGTAGAGTTTTGTAATCGCCATCACGAGGTTTAAGAGCTGGGAGGGAAGAGGAAGCAATAGGGAGTGGATTTCTGGGACCTCCTCAATGGGTGACATTGTCCTACTGCAGCACGTGCCAGAGCAAACCTGTGCTCCCGCTCACAGTTGAGGGAAAAATCCAAAGAAAACAGCAACGCACCTTAAAGTGCAACATATGCAGAATTTAGATGCCTGTGTAGAGGACAGCAAGCCAAAAAAAACTTCACCTAACTTGTTTAGGCACCTGAGAGGCTGTAGGCGCTGAAGATTTGTTTTAAATCTCTACGATTTGCTACTGTGTACGCCCAGAGGCAGCGTCGCCTTGGCTGAGCTGAGCTGCCTGGGAGCCATGGGGAGTCACAGCCTGGGTGCCCCTTGACTGCGGGTGCCATCCTACGGTCACCTCCACCAAAATCTCACCCCCCACTGCCGTGGCCTCGCTCCCATAGCCTCTGATGCTGGGATCCACCTGTTGTGTGACAGTCCCCTGAGAGTAGGACCATGGCATTGGGTTTGCTGCCCGACCGGCAGGGAGCCTGGCTCACACCCCAACATCCCAGCCCCAGGAGCAGTCACCTTAGGGAGGAGCTGGGGAGGGGGCTCCTGCCGCAGCTGTACCCCTCTTCTAGGGTCCACCCAGAAGCTTTAAGTTTCTTATATCCACCCAGAAACTTTGTGTTTCAGACACGAGGCCAGGAGAAGGCGAAGAGTTTCATCCTGCTGCATAATTGCAAGGTGAATCAGCTGAAAAGGGGAGACTCTTACGTGTCTATCTCTAACACTGTCCACACTCTTAGTTCTGGATAAGTACTGCACAGAAAAGAAGAAAAAATTAAACTCGGGTCTTCCACAACCTCTCTGTTTTCTGACCGTGACCGTATACAGAACAGAGATCTTCTTCTATTCTTTTTCTGTGTGTTTGGGGTGTTTTTACTAAAGTACCCAAAACTGCAGTGCCCTTTTTCTGAATTCAGCAGAGCAGCACGGTCTGGGAGCGCATCTCCTAGGATGCCCCTTGGGGGAGCGAGGTGGAGGAGCACCTACTTTATAAATTATAAATAGCCCCAGGAAGAAAGAAAGCAGTTACCTGTGTGCTTAGCTCAGCCAAGAGGAAGGGACCTCAGGGCAAAAGCTGCAACAGAAATTAAGGAAGTTAAAGAAGACTTTCTGCTGCAACTTACAGTGTCTCCAGTTTGTCAGAAAGGTGAATAGGTTAGGTGGGCTGCTGTGGGTGGGACTGCATGTTAGGTGTAAGCCCCTACACAAGTGCCAAATTCTGCCTGACCTCAGCATTATAAAACTCAGTGCTTTTTGGATCTTGTTGTCTAAGACCCGTTCATTAAGATACAGACTTCTGAGGCAAACGGAAAGTTTCTAGCATCTTAAAGGCATGACAGAGCCTGTTACTTCTCAGACCATTATGCTTTGGAAAATGTGAAGCAAGAAAAGCAAAGAAACTTAAAAAAATTATCCAAGAAATGAAATAAGAATTCCATACAGTCAAACATGTCCTGGCTCCACCGCCCAGCTCCCACCTCATCCAATGAGAAGGGGGATTCATGGGGCCAAGCAATATGGAAATACAGGAGAAAACATATTTTTCTCCTGATGATTTTTTAATTATTATTAGAGACAGAAAATCTGCCTGACTTCACATACTAGCTCCAAAAGGGGACAAATTAGGAAGCTGTTCTTCCTTATTGCATTACACAGGGAGACCACGTTGACTGACTCGCTTTCTCTGTCCAAAACTGCAACCGCTGCCTGGTTTGTGCATTAGGCATCGGAGAAGCTCCAGTTTTCCCTGTCGGCATCGCAACAGGGGGGACTGTTCCCTGCCAGCCCAGTGCAGTGACGCTCAACTGCTGGTAAACCACAACAAAGGTTTGGGGTCAAAAAAACCCACCCCTTTGCTCTGAGTCTTTGCTAAATGCGGACTCTACAGACCTGCATAGAGAACGGTGCTGGCAGCACGAACGGGAGTCATCTGCAACACAGCAAGAGGTACTGACACATTTTTAGCCCCATTTACTAGTACCTTATCTATTTATTTACATACACACATACATACACAGATGTATCTGGTAAGAGTAGTTATCATAGAAATATGTAGTGAGGGTGGAAAAGACTACGCCCTAAAGTGGGCTGAACATGGCTGTTCAATTTTAAGAATTGGCTATGCATGAAGTTATGGGAAAACGTACCTCACTCTTGGCTCAACTTGCACTATGACTGAAGCTTTTATTGACATAGTCTAAGTTCAGATACATCACTGAGTTTCCACACAGGTCACTCCCTTGATCAGCTAATTGATTTTAGCTCTGTCTTTGGGTAGTTATTTCTGAGAAAGCAGGATCAGGATGCAGGCATGGCAGAGGAGGCAGCTGCCTAGGACTGCTTCTTGCCCAGTGGCTGTGCTCCTCTGCCAAACCACCCCCTGGCACTACCTGCATGGTCTGCCTGCCCCAGAGGGAGGGAGCAGAGAGGCTGGCCACTTCTCTCTTCCTCTCCTTCTCTCAGCTGGTGATGTTCCTCTCTTTCCTCAAGTCAGCAAAACTAATTTTCTTTCTTCCAGCTGCTGCCAGAGGGAAAAGAAAAGGGAATAGTTGTAGCTCATGGAGCAGTCACCAAGCCAGGGTCAAAGGGTGCAAAGAGAGAGAAGGCACCTGCAACCCAGGTTTCTTCTTTGGCCACAATCTGCCATTGGGTTGGAGCCACCACCCCATTTTTGTGGGGCACAAGACCCTGGAGGACAGGGGTCTTTCCCTCTGCAAACTGGACCACATCAGCTTGGGTGCAGGGAGGTCAGGGCATTAGTGTGGGAAGGGAGAGATTATCCTAATTTGACTTGCATAATCTCCCATCACCTCTAACCTCACTGGCCTTTCTCAGCTCCTTATGTCCCCACTGGATGCTTTGCCTCCCACACCACTCACTTGGTATCCCAAAATTTATATTCTTGAGGCACAAAATTGAGTTTTGCCTTTGAGCTGACTTTGGCACGGGCCTTTCAAAATCTCATCAAGTTAAAAAAAACACTTTTCTTCCTCTTTTTTTAATCTTATAAATCATCCTGTGACTTGTTATATAATAATGACAGTGCCTACAGTGGAGGAAGGGACTGTTTGATTCCAAAAATGATGGCTGTAGTTATCAAATATTTTCACTTGCCTTTGGTGTTTAAGCACCCGTGAAAACCATTTATTGCCTCGTATATCCTTCTTAACATCTTATCCTCTAATTGCTCTCTATAGAATGAAAACAAATGGCTGAGGATGCTCAATTTATTGTAATATAAACATGTATTTGAGCAGTATGTACATTATGATCCATTTTATTTCAATACTGTCAGTACCAGCTATGCTGGGCTGTTACTCTGGAATATTTGCTTGATGTCAATGAGGTAAAGTAAATCTCATTTTGTAACCAAGTTATACCATCCCAAAACATGTTGATTATGCACTACCATCACAACTACCCCCAATGACTAATCTGATGACCAGCCCTGTGGTTCATCATCCCCTCTGTAGAAAACATAATGGCTGATTTTTTTGGCCTCTTCACCTTAAGAGATTAATTCCTGTTCTAGTTTTATCCATTAAATAAAACAGACCTTTAGGCCCAGTTACTTTCTTTCTATGACAGGATTATGCCATTTTTTAACCTACTTCTTTAAACCACTATGCTACAGTAGGCATTTGTTATCCACTGTGGGAAGGCTTGCATCCTATCTTCTCCTCAGTTTCCCAGTGAGCAGCCAGCTTTCCACTTTCTCTCTGGGCGGCCATCCAGCAGGACGTTCTTCCTTTGCCCGTGGGCTTCTCAAACATATTTTTCTGGGCAAAGCGTTCCATATATCTCCCTTTCTTCAGCACTGTGACCACTTAGTTGAGCCTATGCTAACCAATTTTTTAAATTTGATTTGAAGTTAGAATATGTGTGTATGACATGGGTTTTGATGTGTGGCCCAACTTAATTGATTGCCAATTACCTCAAGTTGGTTAACATGTTTATAAATGAAAGTCTAAACAGCCCGTGAGCGCTCATTCCATGAGGCAAATGCTTGTGAGTTACCTCAGTGCACAACCAAAGGTAAACCACAAATGTCTGACTGCTGCAACACGTCTTCTTGGAATGTTTAGATTAGCTTTTACAATTGCAAACGTCTTCACCAACTCTACTAGCTAACTGGCAAACAACTAATAAACGCAAGTTACAACAGGAGAGCAAATTCTAGTCTAGACATATCTGTAGTAGGAGACTGAGGTCAGATTGTTTTTAAGCTTTGAATAAGCTCAAAAGAGTTTCCCTATTGCCTGACATTAAAAAAAAAAAAAAAAAAAAAAGTGTGTGTGTGTGTTGGTTTTGGGGTTTTTTATTTAACAAACAAAGAAAAAAAGAAATGGGAAAATGTGACAGGAAGCTCACAGCCTGTGCTTGCTGCATGGGCTCCTGGAAGTAACATTCTTAATAGCCTCAGTACTCTTTTGCATGCAGCACGTTTAGGACAATGTGAAGGGCCACCCCCACAGTTGCCTGGCTAGAAAGAATAGGACCAAGCTAAGGCTGTGTGAAAGGGGTAACTGAGAACCTGGACTATCCTAATATTTACAGGGGCAGGGTTTCTGGAGACAGGCAGCCAGGTATGAGCTGAAACCACCATAAGAAGAACTGACTCTGTCTTCTAGCAAAGCAGGGTACTGGAGGAAACAGAGAGGATGACTCAGGAGTGCAGTCCTAAAAGAAAGGCCTCACCAACATTCAGTAGAAGGAGGGACTGGACTTGCTGATTATCCCTGAAAGGAACGAGAAAAGAAAGGTGATATTAGTAAGTTAAAAGGACACCATGACATCTTTTCAGGTGCACTTCACTGAAGAATTGCAGTCTAGTTACGGATAGAGATACAAGTAGATATATAGATAGATACACACGGGAAAAAACAGAGTCCTGTACACAAAACACAGCTCATGAAAGGAGCTATCCCAACTGCTCCCTCTATTTTTCCCATTGCTCCCTGCACAAGTCTACCCCAGCTCCAGCCCTCACTGGTATCTTACGGACGTGACTCATCAGCAACATAAAAGCAGCCCCTCAGGCTCAGGCCTACCGCTCTCTGGCAGACTGGCTCTGAGGTCTCTGCTCACCTGGCAGCTCCCATCCAGTGGCTCCCTGCTCCAAGCCATCTCCCATCTCACCAGCTCAATGGATGGAAAGAGCTTGCAGCTACACGTGCCCAGTCATCTCCAGCCACTTTTGGGAACAGGAGTTCTTTAAGTCCAGGAGCGCAGGGATGTATGTGCATCCAGTCCAACTGTTGGATGCCCACCCAGCCAAGAGGAGTTCTGGAGGTGTGTGGTGCGTTCACCCTGACTGAACACCAGGTGCTCACCAAAGCTACTCTATCACTCCCCTCCTCAGCTGGACAGGGGAGAGAAAATATAAGAGAAGGTTCATGGGTTGAGATAAGGACAGGGAGAGATCACTCTCCAATTACCATCACAGGCAAAATAGGTTTGACTCTGGGAAATTAGTTTAATTTATTAGCAATCAAAATCAGAGTAGGATAATAAGAAAATAAAAACTAAGTCTTAAAACACCTTCCCTCCACCCCTCCCTTCTTCCTGGTATTAACTTTAATCATGATTTCTCTGCCTCCTCCCCCCACAGCAGCAGAGAGGGATGGGGAAAGGGGGTTGCGGCCAGTTCATCACACATTATCTCTGCTGCTCCTTCCTCCTCAGGGGGAGGACTCCTCATGCTCTTACCCTGCTCCAATGTGGGGTCCTTCCCATGGGAGACAATCCTCCACAAACTTCTCCAATGTGAGTCCTTCCCACAGACTGTAGTTCTTCATTAACTGCTCCAGCATGGGTCCTTCCTACAGGGTACAGTCCTTCAGGGACGGACTGCTCCAGTGTCAGTCCCCCATGGGGTCACAAGTCCTGCCAGCAAACCTGCTCCAATGTGGGCTCCTCTCTCCACGGGTCCACAGGTCCTGCCAGGAGCCTGCTCCAGTGAAGGCTTCCAACGGTGTCCCAGCCTACTTTGGGCACATCCACTACCTCTGGTGTGGGGCCTTCCAGGGGCTGCAGGTGTATATCTGCTCCACCATGGACCTCCATGGGCTGCAGGGGGACAGCCTGCCTCACCGTAGTATTCCCCATGGGCTGCAGGGGAATCTGCGCTGGAGCCTGTGGCACCTCCTTCCCCTCCTCCACTGACCTTGGTGTCTGCAGAGTTGTTGCTCTCACATATTCTCACTCCTCTCTGGCTGCAGTTGCTGTTGCATTTTTTTTTTTTCCCTTCTTAAATATGTTTTCACAGAGGCACTACCACCATCATTGATGGGCTCGGCCTTGGCCAATGGTGGGTCCATCCTGGAGCCGGCTGGCATTGGCTCTATCAGACACAGTGCAAATGTCTAGCAGCTTCTCACAGAAGTCACCCCTGCAGCCCCTTGGTTACCAAAACCTTGCCAAGAAAACCCAATACAAGGTGCCATCTGAAATGTCACTTTTGCCTCTAATTCAGGTGTGCCTCTGCAACTGAGATAAACCTCTGTATGGAGCAAATACTCCTTGGCCTCAGATCCTTGCCCACCAGCAGACACCAGGCTGTCACACTAGACACAGGCAGGTAGCCCACTTGGTCCCTTTGAACCATGCAAGTAGTGGAGGCAGAGATTTATGCAATAGCCAGGCACGTTCCTTGGAGCTCAGACACACAATTTCAGCTTCTTTCCTGGTGGAGGGATTCAAGCCCTTACCTCCTTGCAGTATACGCTAGCATAGAGGCTATATGGGGGTCAAGACTGAAAGGTAGAAGTTTGGGGGTGAGCAAGGAGAGGTAAGAGCGAGCTTGACCCTGCTGTGTGGTGCTGGTGGAGAGCAGGGGGCCAGAAGGCTGGTCACCACTCTGTGGTCTCTGCATCTATTTTATCCAGTGACTGTTTAATGACTGCAATGAGCACGATTAATGCGAGCGCAGTGCCGAGCTGCTCAGCTCTGTCAAGATTAGAGCAGTTCTTACCATCTGGGGAGCTATAAAGTCAGTCCTGGTGCTTCAGTGCTTCTGGGCCAGGCAACAGGGTTTTCAGACTCACTGTTTTGGAATTAGGCTCCTAAAATTTTGTCAATGTCCCCTTGAGGGTTTGGGAGGGAGCTGGCCCTTGTCTTCTTATATTTCCCTCAACTCTCCTGATCATTCTCTGAAGAGTAGTTCAGTTGTCTCTACAGAAGATACCACTTGAATAGCATTAGCAGACATGTTCTTGTCTCAGCATATATTCAAAGGGAACATAGCTCACTTGTGGGTTTCTGGTTAGTTTGTTTGTTCACTTGTTTTGGCTCAGACGTTCTAATGTTTTATGTGATTGATACTGAACTTCTACTTCCTTACCACATTCCTGTATCTTCTCTGACATTTCCACAACTGATTACTCATATGTAGGTATAAGCCAGATAGTTCAGCAAAAATGCTTGTCGTCATCTGTGTTAAACAACATAATGTCATATTATGACAACCATTAGCTCTCTGACTAAAGTTATTTTGCGCTATCCTTATAAGTAAGTGTATGTGAGACAGTACTTAGGTGACTGAAATAGTACCTTACTGGTGCCATTCTTGTACCAGGGTGTGATAATAGGAAAAGAGGGATTTAACAGTTTGTCACGTTTTGCATTTCATTTGGCTCATATCATTTGTGCTTGCAGTTCTAAACATCTTGTACACAAATCAGATCTGGTGATAGCTCAGTCTGTAGGGATTGATTTCTCTGATATCAAGGCTGGGCTATTATTAGCTAAGTTTCTGAACGTCATTGCTAACAAGATAGAGCAAGTACTCGCCTGCTGCATCACAACAGAGATCCCATCTCTCATCCCTTGTTCTTTCCTTTGATTATAGTCCCAGCCTTCGAGCTTCCACAGGTTATAATCTGAATCATTTCAGGTCTGAGATTTATGTTCATTTGACTCTGAATATTTTTTCCCTTAGGAAATGCTCTACATTTCAACTCCTCCAGTCCTGCTGGGAGATGATGTGCAGCTCATGAGGGTTTCTGAGTTTATGCAGAACATCGTCAACACTGTTTCAGGACAGGAGCCCTGGCACGCTCAGTTCTGAGAGACCTCCGCTGCTGGCCAGATTTCCATGGTCTCCCTCATATTAGAGGTTTGCCTTTGGAAATCCCCATTTGCAGACGATATCCTTTTCTTTCCTGTTGAAAAACAAATACAGTGGCACTGTCCTGTATAATGTAACTCCCACCAGGAAGAATATAACATAATCATATCTGAAAATGATCTCAAGTCCTGATGCGAGCTTTTGAACAATGTTGGCATTCAGCCAACGTTTCAATTTCAACCTTCATTACTCCAGTTTCTCAGTGTCTCATGGCTTTTCATATCCTTACTTCATACCTCTGAAGAACAGAACTACTTTTATACTTCATTTGCACTGGCACACAAAAGCACAGACAGACTGAGAAGTTCCACACAGCAAAATGAATGAAGTGTTGAGATTTGTGATGGTATTAAATTGGCTCAGACAGGAAACAAGGGCAGTTTATCTACAGGCTTAATATCCAGAAAACAGGCTCTCCAGAACCATTGGACATTACCCTGGGCATAAGGTTATGCTGTAACATTTTCACTACTGTCACTAAGGCAGCGCAGTGGTTATGACACTTCCCTATGATTGAGTAGGCCACAACACTTTCAAAATATGTTAAACGTTGCTTGCCATGTTCTTTTTGTATGACCTAATTGACTTCTAAGCCAAAGTCTCTTTGTCAAGCCAGCTGGAATTTGGTGCCTGGTCCTTAAAAGTCTACAGGTGTGTGAACTTTGGGAAGCCCAGGCAAGACACCCTAAAGCGCGTAGACATCCTGAATGGTAAGCCTACATGGCACAACCCACCAGGTTGACTAATCAATCAGTCCAGACATAGTCAAAGCATTATATGTAGGTGGACATGAGCTGAAATGCTCCTAACCTTCTGCAGACTTCATTAACTAGCACCAGCACCTGGACTCCAAAGCAATTTACCTGAAGCAGCTCCAAGACCTGTGCTCTGTGCTTCTCTCAACAAGAGTAGACAGTGCCAGTGACCTCACATGCTGAGTCTTCCCTAGCACTGGCAGGACAAGGCAGGGCCCTGCAGAAATAGCTAAACTATCTGTGTTATCAGAAGTGAAACAGCTAAATTTGTAAGGCTAGTTCTGGTACAGGTATGCCCTATAGCCCTCCACTCACCAATGTCTAATGCTATGAAGATATTCAAAGGACTCTACAGTGAGTTTTACAGTCTTTTTTGTTACTGTAGGGAGCAACACCTACATTCATGAAAAAATTAAGAATTGATTAAATTAAGGATGCAATTCAATTAATATGCATAGGTGTCAAATCTCAGCATTTGAGGTACTCAAAAGTACACACTGGCTCACCAGTTGATGATCCAGAAAGAAGGCTATGGGTCTGCTGTGGGACTCAGACATGACAGCTTCACACACATAGCTTGGATACCCTGGAGTCTTTCAAAGGGCATTACATTTAGACAGCTGAATCACCCTCCAGATGACCATGGCCAAGAAAGGAAAATGTGTGTAGCCATTCCAAGTCCCAGACTGATGCTCTTTTGGTTGGATCACACCTCCCCAAAGGCTTGAGCATACAACCTCCCAGGCCTCTTAGCCTTCTGCATGATTCACGTTGGACCATGAGACTGGGAATGAACAACAGATCATGTGATGGAAACATTTCTGTATATGCAGTCATGGGCATGCCCTCACATGCATGCACTCATGAGTCGGGGGAGTGGCCCTGCCTCTGGCTGTGCTGGAAGATGATGCCTTTTCTGCAAGAACCCTGGGACTTTTACCCCAGTTGCAATGGCATTCTTCTTGCCCTCTTCCTTGGCACCTCCTGCCCAAGAAGGTGGTCAGCAGATTGGGCCAACCCATTGCACCTGCTCTAGTCACAACCCATGAGGGAGGCCCTGGCATTTTGGGGAATGTATGAGAAACATCAGACAAAGCAGAAGTGAGTCTCTGGTGTGATAGATAGGTCTGATCTCACCTCACAGGTCTTATAGGCTCAGCTTCTTCTGCGCAGCTTCTTAAACACTGAGAACCTGAGGTTAAATGTGCAATTTACTAGCAGAAATGTCAGTAAACCTAAACTTTTTGATTTCTTTTTCCTATTCATAGAAAAAACATTTGCTTCCAAAAATGGCTTTTAGTTGCAAGTCAAGCATAGTTCAATCCTGAGCCCAAAGATCCTACTGCGTTCTTGTCCAGCAAGAACCTGAGAGCCCTTCCTTTCTAAAAGGCACCATTAGGATTTAAAAAAACTGATCATTTAATTATCAAACTGAAGGTTGATATGGCAACAGGGTAACAGAAATGGCAGTTGCTGTCCACATCCCCCTTTCCTTTGCCATGCTGTTAATTTCTGTAGGCATTATGAATGAGCTCCATAAAAGAAAAACAGGCACTGTTATGATACAAACATTTTCCCTTTGTGGCTGTCCATCACTCTTCTCCTCTTGGTACTGCAGGACAGAGAAGAATTTATACCCAGTATTTACATAACAATATACTTTATCACTATCACTTATGAAAATATAAAGTGACTGTGCTGATTCATACTGTGCATTTAGTAGTAACACGGCAATAGAAGTTGCTAGATTGTCAAGCTGTCTTCAGGAAGAAAATGTCACTTTAGCTGATCGCTTAGCCGCTAAAACAAGTATTGGTTTGAAAGTTGTCATGCCAACACAGAATAAGAGCCTGGCATCCATAGATGGTACTTATGTTTGATAACATTCATTTCAGCTACAGTACCTCCCTGCATGGGGGAAGCGATCTCATTAACATTGACTTTGACTTTCTCCACCAAATGAATGAATACTCACTCTTTAAGGACAAAATTCACATTACCCAAAGCAGAGACCAAGTAAACAGAGTTCCTGTGAATGACTGTATGTACAGCTGTATGTAGAGGACAAAACGGATGCAATTTTCTTTGTTATCCTTCCTGCTCCTGACCATAATCTGGATTTAAACATCTTTAGTTCCTGTGTACTGCTTCACCAGTGATCACAGAAGGAAAATTAGGGAGTTTTTTGAGAGTATTTTACATAATACATTAGTACATATCCATACTTGCTAGCCTTTCACACTTCAAGAACTTAGTGACAGACATGAAGGAATAGCATCTTCTCCACAGTCTTGTGAATTAAAAGCTTAATGCTGAGGAGACGTGTTCCTTGACAACACTTGTCATATTTAATGGGAGTTGTGAGTGCGTAGCAGGCCACACACAGCGTGGAATGGGAAAGACAAGGAGATTGTGCTTTGACAAGGTAGATCCCCCAGAACTTAGCTCAAAGCACACTGAGAAGCCATATGGAAAGCTTTTATTTCCCTTGAACAGTCTCCCCCAGTAAACATGTACCACTCTGAAGTACTGCTAGTCAGAAGTATGAGGTCAAAACAAAGTTTTGCCAAAAATAGTGATTTGCTGAACCCAAACGATCTCAAAGTTTCAGAAGATCAAAGGCAGACTTGAAGTCACGTGGGAGCCAGATTGTCCAAAAGACAGCTTGCTCCATCAGACAAGAAATGCTAGCTCTGGGAACCCACAACTCTAAGACCTACACCTCTGAGGCAACCAACCAGGCTTTCCAAAGACTTGTGGAGTTGTAAAACCTGTTGAAAGCTCAGTTTTAGCTTGTTCCCACATGACATCCACAAAACCAGGACTTAAAACCTAAAAGCCCTGATACAGGTTCTGAGAGACCATTATTCCAGGATAATTATGCCATACTGGCATCAAAAACTGTTTTTTTCCAGTGCTTATATGGTAAGGCTTTGGTGTGGAGCAGAATGTAGAAACACCACGCCTCTGCAAGGACTCATCTTTTAGATGACCTTGCAAGAGACACTGGAGTATATCTGCTGAGCACTTGGACTTCAAACACTACCCAAAACACATCCCTGACAGAACCCTATGATTAAATGAGCTCCTGTTGTGGGACTGGCCTGGGGATGAAGACTCTGATGCTTCCAGAACAGGGGACTGTGACTCCAGAGCCATCAGCTGGGGCTCCCAGGCATGATGCTGCTGAGCCAAGAACCTGCCGAGTTATACTCTTCCTCAGCCCACATGTAAATACCTCAGCCTGCGAAGCTCCTTCTGGTGCAGGTCAGGGATCGCACCACACAGGCAGCATACGTAACACACACACAGCCCAGGGAGCTAAGTCAGTGCATAATGAGTTCAATTCACACATACATAAGAGACACAATCAGCAGCCTTTTGAAAACAACAGGCTAATTACACTGAAGAAACAGAGGAGATTATAGAACAGGAAAGGAACTAAGAAAAAACCACTGTACATACAAAATGAAACCACACTTCCAAATAATATTTAACCATCCGAACCTCTTTCTAAAATAAATCTTTCCAGCTCTTGCAGAGACTAAGATCACACTGGGTGTCTTTCCAAGTTTTTGGGGAATTTCCAGTGCCTACCCTTTATTCTTTTAGATTAAGTTCAAGTCAGGACTCAAGAGCATGTGGGCTAAAACCTGGGAGATGCTGGGCACTTGCATCTCTTACTGAATAGCCTTTTATCAGGCTATTTAGGTTATCCCAGTTTAACCCTATAGTCCCTTCCAGCAATTCAATGACTCAGATTAACTAGACACTTGGCCAGTGTCAAGCTCCAGGCTGAAGGCTGGAGAGAGGCTAGTCCCCAGACAAATGATGCATGGAATTTGTATCTGTGGGTTGCCATGCCGACATCGAGCACGAATTGCTCAAGATTCGGCAGGACTTGGCAGGGACTTTTTTGCTTCCCAGAGACCCACTGACAGGTAATATTACTGAGTTTCTGTTTTATTATGTGAAGTCCCATTGAAATGCTCAGTACAAGCATCTAATTCATTTCCATGCGACTTTGCATAGCAAAAAAGAGAAAGTGGGAGGGAGCAGCAGGGCAGTGAGGGACCCTCCTGTTCCCAGCACAGTGTGGGATTCACTTGCTGTGTGGGGCAGTTTTATCTTTCCCGTGCGCCTGCAGAACAGTGCTGCTCTGAATAGGCTCAGGCACTCAAAGGCAGCTGAGAATATTTCATAGCTGATAGTTGCTGATGGCATATTCCCAGAGCGTGCACTGACTGAGAGCTTGAGGTACTAAGCTACAATATGGAGGGTGAATACAAAAATGACGGAAGCCCGGCAGTGGGTTGGATGTGGGGGTGCTCAGCTTCCCCTCTGCACAGGCACAAAATTGGGGCACAGGACCAAGCAGCACCAGTCCCGGCGCTTGATCCAAAACTCACAGAGGGAGACAGAAAGGTCCCTGGAGACGTTGGTAGCCTTTGGCTCAGCTCAGACAATCAGATTCACTCCTCCCACAGGGAACATTTAAAGTGTCCAGTGTCCACGTTCTTAATAGAGCCGGCTGAGTAAACTGTTATGAATAAATTATGCAAATAGCTTAGCACCCTGCCTTCTGATCACAAATCATGTAGGAACCCCTCTTCTCCTCCATCAGCCGAACTGTTCTTGAGGAATTTATGCCAAAGAGTTTGTGTGTCAAATTTCTGCCTTTAGGCTGTTTCCAAACTGCTCGGCTTCCCTCCGCCCCTTCCCCCATCACTGCTTGTTATTCAGTGGGTGTAAGGTTCTCCCAAGTCACATGAGACGCTGTTTCCTCCTCTCTAACTTTCCTGGCTGGGAAATAATAAATGGCTAAATGGCAGAGACACATTCCCATGTGATGCTTAGAGATAAATTATTGTGCTAAACCCCACGCTTTGTTTAGGGAGCCCGGGAATTTCAGATGGGGCTCGGGATTCCACTACATGGCACAGCGCCTAACAGTTAAGGGCTCCAACACTCAGTGTTACAACACCTAGGTCCTTTTGTTGACTTAATGCCTGTATCTTTGCCCAGAGCAAAATACATTGGATAAGATAAAAACAATCCAAATAAACAACGAAGCATTGGCATCATCCACTGGAATAAAGAGCAAAACAAGACAACTCTGCCTACTGAGCTGGGTGTTATGGCTCCTGACTCACATTTTTAGCCGTGTACAAGACCAAAGTCTGTCTTTTCAAGCCAAAATGAGGGCACTTACTGTTACACATCACTTTAGCCTTATCTAACTGCAGGCTGCAGCTGGAAGAAGAAATCCAGTGCATCTGTCTCCATCTGACTCCAGGTTTCTGTCCTCTTCTTCACACTGAAACTAATGCCCCCGGTGGTACTGGGGGAACTGACCCATCTCCCTGTCCCAGGTTAATCCTGTTTCTGTGGGTCACCATTTGTCTCAATCAGTGAAATGCGCTGATTCTGCCCCTCTACAACCCTGAAACCCAACACCAACCATGGCTGGTGGGACCAGGGGTGGTGGCCTGAGAGGAGAGCAGGACTGAGGAGGGGCAGAGCAGGACTCATGCACTCTGTGGGTGTAGGGAGATGCACTGCCTGACCTTGGCACCCACAGATGGGTGGCTAACTTCAGCTACCACCCTTTCATGATCACACAGGGTCTTCAAAGGTTGTCTGCTGTCTTTGCAGTGCAGCAGGAAAGGGCAGGAGACATGGACCCAGCCAGTCCCTCCATCTGCCCAGCCCCGCCAGAATGCAGGCATACAGGGCCTGGACCAGGGAGGTGATTTAGGACAACTCTTGCCAATGCTGACACCAATTTCCCCTTCATCTGGATGAGGAGGACCCAGGACAGAAAGGAGCAGGGCCACCCTGTATGCATGGCCATTCTTTGCCAGCAATGGCTTTTTGGACGTTAGAAAGTGGGAGTTTACCAAAACAAGTGTTTACTAAAACATCATCTTAGCTTGTATCAGGAACAGTGTGGTTAGTAGGACTCGGGAGTGATAGTCCCCCTGTACTCGGCACTGGTGACGCCCCACCTTGAGTGCTGTGTCCAGTTTTGGGCCCCTTACCACAAAAAAGACATTGAGGTGCTGGAGCAGGTCCAGAGAAGGGCAATGAAGCTGGTGAGGGGTCTGGAGAATAAGTCTTATGAGGAGAGGCTGAGGGAGCTGGGGTTGTTCAGCCTGGAGAAAAGGAGACTGAGGGGAGACCTTATCGCTCTCTACAATTCCCTGAAAGGAGGGTGTAGAGAGGCGGGGGTTGGTCTCTTCTCCCAAGTCACAGGTGATAGGACAAGAGGAAATGGCCTCAAGTTGCACCAGGGGAGGTTCAGATTGGATACTAGGAAAAATTTTTAAACTGAAAGGTTTATTAAGCATTGGAACAGGATGCCCAGGGAAGTGGCTGAGGCAGCATCCCTGGAGGTATTCAAAAGACAGGTAGACATAGTGCTTAGTGACATGGTTTATATCAGTTAGGTTGGACTAGATGATCTTAAAGGTCCCTTCCAACCTAGACAATTCTATGATTCTCAGTGAATGAACTTAGACAAACCATATGCTTGATTTACACATTGATTTACGCATCAACAAGTTTAATATAACACACTGTATCTTCATAGTTCGTATTCATGACAAGTACAGAGATTGTTTATGGTAAATATGTACCAGTCTGAACTCAGAATTTTTTAAAAAAGCAACCCATTACCATAGAAACAAAGAAAATGGGGATAATCCATCAATCTGTCCAAGGCAAGACCAGCTCTACCTGCAGCATTCCTGGCAGGTATTTCACCAGTATGGTCTTAATGGTCCCCATCAGAGGGATGCTACTTCTTCTGAAATAATCTATTCCAGAGAAAAGGCTTTCCCTAAAAGCCGTCTCAAATCTTTGTTAAGCTTATAACTTATTGTATTATCCACAATGAACAGAGACAGAAAGGTTTATTACCACCTTATTGAAGCAGCATTTTATTTATTTGAAGCCTGGCAGGCACAATTCTCACCAGCCTTCTCTGCATAGATTAAGCAGACACATTTCTTGACACCTGCCCCTGCAGAGCATGTTTTCTAGACCTCTGACCAGGCTCATTTCTCTCCCCTGGACTTTCTGCAATCCTTCTTGAAGTGTGGTACCCAAAACTGGAATTGGCTCCCTACTGGAGACTTTACCAATGGAAGGATTACCTCATGCGTCTTTTGTACAACTCTACTGTTTATATATCCCAGAATAATATTTGCTTCTTTCACAACAGGATGCCATTACTGACTCATGCTGAGCTCATGATCCACTACAATTCCCAGATCTATGCTACCTCTCCTCTCATTTCCCATCAAGTATTCAGGGAGGCATTTAGCCCTATCTACATGCCAGTTTATATTCAGTGTTACCTTGTTTCTTTCAGAGCATTTCTCCAATTTCTCAGGCCTGACCTCCAAGACACTTGCAATTTGTCAGTGCTTAGAGTCATATGCAGCTTTAAAATATGTGCTCTTTAGTCCATCAGTTACAGTCTATCCATTACAGTTATCACTGAAATGATAGCAGTAGATCCGGACCCCGGGACAGTCTCTTACAGAGCCTTACCTGATAAATCCTTTCAGTGCAATACTGAACTGCTGACAGCGGGTTCTTGGCTGTCATTTGCCAAGAAGTACTGTGGGTATTTTGCAGCAGCCTTGTCAAGAATCAGTGGTCCCAAAGCCATGACTTTTGGGCAGCAGAGTGCTCATGAGACCTTCGAACCAAAGCTGACATGGAAAGCAATGCAACATGTTTTTCAGTATTGTTCATTGAGCCCAGCAAAGTTAGAGGCCATGATTCAGACCACAATTCCCTGGGTGCTTATGAAAATGCCATTTGAGGCGGTGTCAAAAACCTTACTAAATTCTTGCCTATCCACATGACTTGTTACCCCGTCATAGGAAAAACAAACAAACAAACATGCTGGTTTGATATGATCTGGTCTTGACAAATCATGTTGATAACTACTGATCGCTCTGCTCTCTTGCACATCATTCGATCCCTTGTCCAAAGATCTTTCTGGGAAATGAAAGTCAGGTCAACTGGGACTCTATGTCCTCTTTTTTTCTTTTTTTTTAATAGGCACTCTGTCAGCCTTTTTCTAGCCCAGCATCATCCAAATTCTCAAAGATAATTACCATGGCCTTCAGGATTGTTCAGCCAGTTCCCTAAGTAACCTAGGGTGAATTACAGGCCTGACTGATCTGAGAAAATCTAATTTATCTAAGCAGTTTCAAAACATTTCTTTCCCTATTCTTGCCTGAGTTCTTACCCTTTTGTGGCTGGTGTTAACTGTGTCAGCCATCTGATTACAGTCAGGCTTTTTAATGAAGACTGAAGCAATAAAAGGCATTAAACACTTTGGCCTTCTTGGCATGTTTTGTTATTAGCTTTCCTGTCCCATTTATTAGCTGGCCAATGCTTTCTCTGGTCCTCTTCTTACTGCCAAGGAAGTTATACAGTGTTTTCATGTTACCCTTTATATCTCTTTATCTTATTTTGTGCGTTGGCCTTTCTCATTTTGTCTACGTACTTGTGCTATTCTTTTATACTCATTCCTTAGTTTCTTGACCTGGATTTCACTTTCTATATATTTCTTTTTCAGTTTTACAGTTGCTACAGAATTACTTACTTATCCAGACCGGGCTGTTCCTAGACATTGTATCTTTTCCTTCCACTGAGTGAATTTGGAGGATAGACTTACTTTCTTTAACACATACCAATTCTTCTGTTCCATTCAAGAACTATAGACATTTTTCCCTTGATCTTCTTTGTTAATTTCTATCAATTCTGTGTGTGCAGACTTGCTTAGCACTTTTTCTCTGATTAGTTCAGAAAGATTATGAATTCTCCCTTAAAAGATGCCATTGTCTAAAAGAAAAATATAGAAATCTGGGTCATCCTTGAATAAGCATTGGCATATGACTTTCCAGGAATCCAAGTGACATGAGCATAGTCTTGCCTTTAGTCTTGAACTAGTAATAGATAAGATTCATTGACAAAAGGATTGCCCCAAAAAGGTGGTTCAGGGAACTTCAATAACAGTGTAAATGAAACAGTTAAAGATCTTGTTAGACCTAAATGCTGGACCAAGGTTAGATATGCCTGATGGATTTGCTAATGGTAATGATTTGGCTGATGCATATACATGAGACCCTAATGAAGATCTATTGCTTTCTGTTTTTCCCAGTTTTATTTAGTGAGGTTAAGAAAGCATTACTTCAAATGAGTTTGAATAAAAGTGCAGTGGCAAGCAACCTTGACCACAAATTATTTAAAATAATTGCTTCATCCACAGTAAAATTAGTAGCTGATTTATGTCACTTGTCTCTCTTCATTGCAAAATACTGCAGCATGACTGTAAACTGTGACATTTTCCAGTGAGGTGGTGTAAAAGCAAATGCATTCTGTTCCTCAGCTATCAAAAAACTTGGTGCAGGCTTTGGTTTCTACTTTATCAATAGAGTTTTGATTCAGCAGAGTGAAGACTTCAAAGCATTCTGCCACCCTACCTGCAGTAAAAATATAAGAAGGAACTCCTCATTTGTTTAGGAAATTTAGGTTGATTTTGACTGTCTGGGACAGACCGGTTGCATGTGATGTTTACAGGCAACACTTTATCACATTCCTTTTGATAGCTGTACTGCCTGAAACAGGCACTTCCGGTGGGCAAGTCAAACCTTGTGTAGGTTGAATCTCCTCTGAGGGTGAAGAGGAAGGCAAAGGCTCCTAACTTGCCTAAAACATCTCCATCAAGGGTCTATAACAGGCCCTTTCTGGAGGCTGGAGTTGCAGCTGTGTTGCATTGTGAAAACCAGCCCTATTCCCTGCCATCATCCAGGCCTGGAGAAGTGGATGGTGATTGGATCCCCTTGAGAACTGGGATCCACAGTCTAACTGTCTGTAAAAGTTAGCAGCAAAGATTTACTGGATTCACTCTTACACTGTTGAACATAAATAAAGGAGGCAGCTGAAAGGGGAAAAGGAGGATTGGTGAAGTGACTCACCTGAGATCAAGCACACAATCAGGTGTCACAAGGAGGAGAGGCAGGTACCTGGGTCTCAGTTTCCCAGGCCACACTGGTTTCCCTACCATGTCCCAGTGCCTGTTATGGTATGTAAGTCTAACGTAGATAGTAGAGCCTTTTCCTGTGTATTTATCCAAAAATAGCTAGAGCTGTGTGCTCAGGGATAGTGATTGACTGGCATAACTTGTAACAAGTGCCATCATTGCTTGAGGCTTTTAAAACTTTGAAAAATAATAAGTTACAGTTTTTCCCCCATTGAGAAAGAAGTCTAAGATATAATAGCTATGGAATAGCAAACAGAATTATTTTTATCTGTTCAGTTGTCTGCGTGTTGTTTGCATTTATATATTTGTGTTTGTGTGGGTCTGGATGTGTGTTTGTGTTTGTGTGTTGTTGTTGTTAGTTTTCAATTCCTTATCTTTGTAGCAAATGACAATGAAAGCTTGTTAAGTTGTTTTGTGCATGCTGCATAGCTAACAGGATAGAATTATTTCCTTATTACAAGCTAAATAACAAAACCTGTCATATTTTATTAACATTGACAGGAAAGTAAGAGTCCTCACATCACCTTATTAGTGAACAGTCGGCAACATTTGTGGTGTTCAGTATTAATCTAAAGAGATATTAGACTACTCTAATGCTTAATTCTCACTTTGGATTAAAATAAACATCTATTTGTGTTCAGCATCATAATAGGGAGACAAGGGGGGCTATTCCTGCAGAGAGGAATTAGGTTTCTCTCCAAGTTTTGTGTCTGTGATGAGGCCACAGTCCTGCAGCCTCACCCTTAAGCCCAGGGAACTAACAGGCATCCACACCAGTACATCTCACTATTGCACCAACAGAGGCTGCATGAGCTAGCTCAGAAAGAGAGCTTATTCTGCCCAGGAAATCAAACCCATCCACACCTCATTGCACAACAGAATAATGTGTTATTCATTGTGTACAGAGATATTACACACCAACATCCTCAACCTCTGTGATGCAACATGGGGAATGAGTGGTGCTGAGATGCTGCTCTGTTCCCACCAAGGTGAATGGGAGCAGAGGATATTCAGCACATCCTAGGAAGACATCCAACACCTTCAAGATTTTATCTGAAGCTTGATGTGCACTAGAAAGTTTTGTTGACAGAGTGCACTGCGGGCAGACGCAAGCTTGCTCTGCTGGTGTTTGGAGCCAAGAAAGATGTGTGACCATGTTAGTACGGAATCAGCCAGCGCTGGTAAGCGCTGCTGAGAGGCTAGGTGTGTTACTTCAGGCTTGGCACCCTGTTACCACCATCACCTGCTTTTTCTTCAGCTCAAAGGATAGGCATCAGGGAGCTCTAGTCTGCACAGAGCAGCAGCAAGGGCAAGCTCACATAAGCAGGCTTCATTTTTCTTCCAGGCTCTGTTTGTGAGGACATACTTCTAACTTATAAGAAACAGAAACATGCACTAACACCTTGTTCCTGTCTGGAGTCAGCAAGAAATGCCAGTCTTTACATCCTCTGGGATTAGGGATTGGGCAAATCCTACCGCTACAGACACAAACCTCTTCATACACTTGTGCTGCCCACACATAAGTGAGTTGTTGGAGGACAAACTATCAAAGGCTGCATGTACCTGGGGTCACCAGTTCCAAGGCACTCTGAGCTGCTTCTGCTCTGTTTTAGCTACAGTAGTGCTCAGCAAAAACCTGTCTGTCCCCGGTTCTGCACACTGGCTGCCCTAGCCACAATTACAAAATCTGCTCACTGAGATTAAATTGATTGCTGTCTCCACTTCCCCTGTACCTTTTCAAAATCACATTTTGTATTGAAGAAATTTTTTTTCCTGACAGGGTCCATATGTGAGCAGGTACATTCAGTTTACCACAAAGAGACAATACACTAAACCCTTTACCTGTGTGGAGTCAGCAAAAAGTGCCTTTTTTTACCCTCAACATTTAGGGATTAAGTGTATCCCACTCCCCTGGACCTACAGGAATAAAGATCCTCACTAGAAAACAGGAGGAAGCATGGTCTTCAGAAGAGTGAAGCGAGGTGAAACCAGGTCTGGGTCAGGGCCAGGTATTTCTATCAGAGTTATTCCAGGGAGATCTAGTGGAATGAGATAAGTAAATCCATCGCACTCATGTGTCCTCATCACAAGAAGTCCCTCCTGACTGTGACCACCCCAAGGAAGCTCTGAAGAGGAGAGAGCAACCTTCTGGGGTATAAAAAAAAAAAAAAAAAAAAAGCAACACAGAATTTTTGCTGTGATGGTCTCAAGCAGAAGGGTCAAAGCCATGACTGCAGTCGAGACCAGTGTATGAAGAGCAATGAGGAAAAGACAAAAAATTGTATTTTTCTTTCCCTCATAACATTAGACTTCCCTCATTCAGCAGTGTCACAAAACTATTTACTTGAAAGTGGAGCCCTTTCCTACAGACACAGTGCAAAACCCCTGCTAACACCTTGTCAAAAATCTGCGTCAGGTGTGTGCCTCTGAGTACCTTCCTGCATGAATCACATTATCACTTGTCAGCCATTGCCTGTGCTCTGTCAGTGCCTGTGTTGCACCACTGACTTACTCAGGAATATTTCAAGGGGGAAAAGTGGAGCATATGTCCTGACAGTTGCTCATACTTACATACACATACTCTAGGAACTCCACCACCTCAAACTTCTCCAGTATTTCCTCCATGTTTTTCAGAGCGCCAACTTTCTCCAAGAAGCAGCATCCTGGGAGTGTTGTGGGACTTCCTGACCTCGGTTCCACAAAGTAGCAACAGTCAATGGACTCAGTATTTCCACAGCAGAGCAACACCAGCTTCTGGGCTCACACATCTGGTCCCATGTTTGTGGCAGTGGCAGTGCTGTATGTTTCCAGAGAAGTTGCTTTCATCATTCAAAGTTTTTCATCCATTTATCATAATAGATGTGTCTCTATTGCAGGGCAGATGTTTTTCCCACTTTGTGTTGCAATCCTAATTATCCAGACCAACAGACCTGATGGAGCACAGCACGTTTCCTCCCTTTCTCAGACACATGGGTTTCCCTCTGGTAGAGGGATGGTGCCTTGCAAGACTCCATTGCAACTTCCACACCACCAGAGTGCAACCGGAGGGTGCAGCTGCACCCAGACCTGGGAGTTCAGATGTACTCTGAACTGTTCCATAATATTTCCATGAACCTAGAACCGATGGTAACTGGGGATGTCTCAGTCACATCTAGTTCTGCACACTAAAGAGACAGACAAGCGGAGAAAATTGCAGTGGCAGGGTTGTCCTTAAGCACCCACAAACCTCCCTTGCAACAGTACCTCCCATAAAGCAAAATGCTGTATGCCAGAGAGTATTGCCTCTAATGTTGACATGATAGTCCCTGGGATATGTACATGTATTGTAGTCTTTCTTCAGTTAATTTGCCCATGGTGAAGAACCACAATGTTGGCATGTATGTATCCTGACAGCTCAGTGCTAATGGCAATGACAATTTTTTTGACAAAATAGTGAACTATAAATGTATTTGAAATATCCAAGTTCTTACCTCTCACTGTCTTGTACCTTTGGGTCGGTGGGTGCATCTTTCCAGATTTCTTTAAGCTGAGAGGGAAGAACTTCCCAGCCTTTTCTGTATTTTCTGTATTAGCTCAATTCTAGTGCCAGACACAGACTAGCTTGGGCCACGATCTGCCCCAAGGCTGTTCCATTTCTATTGCTAGAAGTGACCAGCAGCCATCTACCAGGAGGGTATTGCCAGAGTACAGGATGCACAAGCCACGTTTCCTGCATCTGGGGCAGTGGGAGAGAGCAGTGGGGAAGGTATGTCTGGAAATCAGGAGGAGTGTCTATGTGGCACAACACAGCGCTGAGCAGACGGCCAAATGCGCTCCTGCTCATATAAACTTAAACAAATACCAGCAGAGGATAGCTTCAGAGAGCAATCACTTATTCTTTTGAAAGTACCCTACCAACTTGTTTTAATTGTAAAGAAATAATCGGAGGGAATGAGTTTGAGAGAGTTAGTCTATTAATCATTTATTGTGTTATTTTTATACAGTATTGTGCTGCTGCTATGATATGTTAAATATTGCAGCTTGATGTGTGGTCCCCAGGCCCAAGGAGTCCTATAAATTAGATGGATTTTTCTAAAGTTGTCTCAGTGAGAAAAGTTCCAGAAAAAGTGAGAATAGCTCCATATTGTTCTATCTCCTTAGATGTAAAATAACCCCAGTTGACTGTGTATTATCCTAACTACATAATATTCTCATAGGATTTGTATCCAAAAGAATCCCTTCTTTCCTTTTTTATGGGATTTTGAACAGGAGAACTAATGGCTATTGCGAGGTACAGCGTCAAAATAAAAGAAAATTTTCTCAGGCCATTGTAAAGAGTTTTTAAGCCAGAGCAAAAATTAACTTTGTCTTTCCCAAAGTGAGATTTGAGAAAGGTAAGCAACATTCCTGGCCTCAATCTCCTTTATTAATGAGTTGGAGTTGGTGTCAGACTTTTTTTCCTACGAAGCATATATGGGGTTAGTCCTTCATTCACCCAAATGGGTCAGAAGGAGTGCTTCAAACTTGTGTGCGCTCCAGACATCATCTGATGGACCCCAAACCCTGCCCCTACCCTCTTACAAAGCTTATAAAAGTCTGACCTGCTGCATAGGTATCCATCTCCAGCCAAAGTCAGAAAAGATCAAGTTTCCTCCTATCCAATCTGGGGACCAATTTTGGCCCAATGAAGCCATTCTCTGTGCAAAATGATTATGTCACCATCCTGAGAGCAGCAAATGCAGCTGTATGCCTGAAACAGCTGCCGCTGGAGTGGGGTGAAAAATAGGTTTGTCATTTGCTGAAAAACAGAGCTCTCCCCATGCCTTTTTCTCTTTAGTTTTTATTCAGAACAACATCAGGTCCCAATGTATTAACAAATCAAAGCTGACTGCACTCAGCACCTCTCAGGAAAGCCCCAAGTTACAGGAAACACCCTTGGAAGGGATGTCAGAATTACCAAGCCTCATATGAACTGGTAGCACTGGAACTTGGAAAAAGATTAACAAAAATCAGTTTTCGTATTTAAAAATAAACCTGCTTTTGTCCAGAGTCTCTCAAAGAAAAGGTACATGGACCTCTATACAAAATTTGTAGGGGTTTCTGCCCTATAAATCAGTAATATCTGTTTTCTTAAGAAAACTAAAATAAAACCTGGGCTTGCAGTCTTTATGCCAAGTTTCCAGTCACACAATCTGAAGAACGAGGGTTTGAAAGTGCATAATGAAGTATAATTTGGTGCAGTAAATTATCAGTATTGAAAATACTATGAGAAGGGCCACTACAAATAATGTCACAGGGATGGGACAATTCCAATGGCTCTTTCATTGGTAAAACTCTCGGTTGACTTACAGTGAAAGTTTTGCCTGAAAATGGGCCAAGAGGAGACTGCAAGATTTTGATTACTTTTTTTTTTTTCTAAATTTTATGGAAAAAAATATTAATATGGTCCAACTTTCATTGGAATCAATGGAAAACTCCTATTTGAGGAGCAGGCCTACTGTGGCCAAAGAGTAGACCCTAAATTCCATCAGTACACGTTCTTTTGGGATCTTCAGCCAGGCTGAGTCGATGTAACCTGGGACAAGATTTGGCTATTATTCTCTACAGAGTATGTGAAGTTTTTACTAATTAAAGTTTCAAGATGACCATTGTGATTTTTTGGCTAAGGCTATGAAGTGCCTTTCAGTCACTTGAACCCTTCCAGTGATGACTGTTAAGGTCTGGAGAATCCCAGAAAAACAGACCCCGCAGTGCTTCCTGATTGCTCCTTAGAAAATATGGTTTAAAAGCCTAAACAAACAAACAAACCAGCAAAAAACTCAGCCAGATTTATGCGAAGGCATGATTCTGACTGGAGGGTTGCTACACCATTAAGCTAAACTGATATTATGGCTTGTGTATATGGCAGAAGCTGTCACACTCGAGTTCCCCTGCCTGGCCTTCAGGCTGGGAGGATGCTTGCCAGCTCCATCTAGACACTGCACAGCCCCATCATTTCAGCATGGCACTCCTGCTAATGTTTCCTGCCTCTCCACAGGGCTTAATGCACTACACACGAGGCAGATGCACAGGCTCCCTGTGTTCTGGCAGTAAGCAGGGCTTGACATACATTTTAACTTAAAGCATGACTCCTGGGGCAGGCAGAACATATGGCTTCCCAAGACGGGTTACATCTATCAACTCAGAGCACGGGTAGAGCAAGCTTGGGTCTAGCTGCAGTAATTAGGCTGCAGGGCCAAGCCCATGTAGGTGTGAGGATTAAGGCTGTCTGAGCTTCTGCCTGGATGTAAGCATTGCCTTACTAACTCATCTAAAAGAAGGGATTGTTGGAAAGCTGGGTACCTGCTCAGGTTTGCATAGGTGTCTTGAGGTGGCTCTATTTGATGCTGACTGATGAAAAAAGTTAATTACCACCTAGAGTCAAAGCTGTCAGAGACTTACTCATTTCAGTCCTTCTTCCTCCTGCCACCCATGTGATCCTCACACCTGGACCTGAACAAAGAATGAAATGTAACTTCTAGGCTATGCAAGGAATACACTTCTCCTCTCATGCAGAGGGTTGAGGACATCTTCTTTTATTGGTTCCCTTTGGTAGCTAGAGGCTTCATCTTTAGCAGGAAATTAAACAATGTCAGGGAGCACTCCTGGATAGCACAAGTTTGCTGCTGTTGCTTTGAGGGAATGGTCCTTGGCATGGATACAGGCTGGGACAAGCAGCATTTTCCCAAGCCATTCCCAAGCACAGTTTGGAGAGATCAGAGATCAGGAGCGACTCTCATACGGTCTGCATGTTTCAGAGACTGAGAGAGGTCAATGACATGGTTAAAGCCCTTTGTGCCAGCTGACACCAGAGAGCAATGCCAGGCCTATTGAATTTACTGTTGTAGCTACCACATCCACGTAAAGTGAGAAAGTTATCTTTATAACTGTATTATTGTGCAGAAGGGAAATGAGGTTAGAAAATGGAAGTCTACTTTCAAATAGTTACCGTCAGTGTTTACCTTTGACATTGCAATTACAGTAGCATCTCAAGTCGAAAGACAGTGGTGTTCCAATCTCTCCCCTCCAGTTCTGCCAGATTTTAGTCTCCATGCAGTCGAGGGAGAGAAACCCTCTTTGGGGCTGTATGAACATGACTATAGCTGCCTTGGGCAAGATGAAACAGAAGGCCTGCAATAAATCTGAGAGAACCTTAACTCAGACCTTTTAAGACCTTCTTTCTTCACCTCTGGTACTCAATGTGCAGTGCCAACCACCCAAGACCTCGAATTCTCAGAGCAGCCCCACATCTGCAGGTTTTATTGTCTTCAGCTGGGTTTGTAAAATCAGACTTCAGTACCTTACATGGAATTCCCAGAAAATAATGAAGAAAATATTAGCAGCTACTTTCAAAAATTTGGGGGGAGACTTCTCTGCAGTCTCCCACAGGAACTTTATGACAGAACCAGAGATGAAAGCTACTTCTCCTAGATCACAGCCAATTACCTTAACCACAAAACTATCCCACTTCTTCCTGCTTTATACGTGACATAGGCCTGCTTCATTCTCTATCCATCACAGATACACTGGAAGAATTGGGAGTCCTGTGGAAAAAAATGGAGTAAGATGAAATAAATAGAGTGTCACATCCTGTATGCTCTAAAGGTCGGACAGTGGAAGGTCTGTAGGCAAGGCGTCAGCTTTGTCCAGCCTAGAGAAAAAGAAATGTTTAAGTTATATTTAATTAACATGGGCTAATTCAGGCCAAGACAATATGTCCTGCATTCACACCAAGAAATGGGTTGAATTTAAGTCCAGCTCGTTTAGTACATGTTAACCACAGCATGACCATTTTTCTAGTCTGGCCCAGGCTCCTGTTCCCTGCAAAGCACACAATGAACAACTCTCTGCCTCTTCGTGTGTGAGCTACTCTCAATTTAATGCAAATATAAATCTTTAGTTGTAGAATACAGTATTAGTATTGCTTCAGCAGAGCACAGTTTTTAGTTCTCCAGCAGTGCTCATATTGATGTACACATTGATGAAAATGGAGGTATTAACATTACAGACAATGAAAAAGGAAAAACAGTAGCAAAGTAAACAGGGATTACTGAATTTGCTTTGACCTCAGTTTCACCTAGAGAAAAAAAAAATGATGCCCATGCAGTCATTAGTGTTGCTACAGTGATGGAAGACCAGTGTCACCAAAAGGCTCTGTTAAAAACACACCACTGCCTCACGGTAAGGGCACTCTCTCCGCAATATTGTACCTGAAAAAAAATCTGAATTGGGCCACTCAGCACTTAAACTGCCTATAATCCAATGTAGGGGGATTAGTCAGCATGGTCCTGCCCATGGCCTTGGGGTCAGTTTTACCCCCAGGACATTTCTCTCTGTGGCACTACCCTTTTCAAGAGGGACACCTGGTTGAGAGCTCATGAACACACCACTGGCAGCTGTGTGCCCACCACTGCTGTGCCCAGCCAGGTCCTCAGTGCCCATGCTGGGGAGAAGGGACTGAGTTACAGCAACATGGTTCAAAAAGGATCCCAAGAGTGGCTTCCGGGCCATGTGGTTGACTAGTCTGAGACAGCTTCTGGCAGCCAATGGCTTCAAGAACTCCTGCCTACTCTGATCTACCAACTGGAGTTGCATGGCCCTGGGAAGAGCCCTGGCCCACTGCCTGCATCCACACACACTGTCAGGTCCTTACCTCTGCACAGGAGCTGCCCAGGTAGTAACATTGGTTTACCCCAGCTGAGATCTGCAGGCTGCTGTTAACATGACATGGGTATGAAAAGCAGATCCGAGATTGCACTACTTGTATGCTCTGCAGCTGTTAAAAGTGCCCCAGAAACCCAGGACCGGCCCACCAGTAGCTGACATGTTGCCATACCAATGAGGAGTCAGGGGTTAAATAGCTCAGAGGAGCTGGATGTTCCTGCTCCTGGAGACACTGTGCTGAGATGTTGCCACTGGCTACATGTACATGGTGTCATGCCATACCTTGCTGTGCCAAGAGCACACATGAGTGAGGGCTTTGACTTTGACATTTTCTTTAAAAAGAAACAGAAGTAACGAGCATTTTACTTTACTGAATGACCTCCATGCTGTGGCTGGGATCTTCGCCTGATTCTAGGAGCTTTTCCCCAAAAATACACGTGCAACTGAGGGCCTAATAGTCATCTGTACATATAGACACATCGGCAGACATACATACATCTTCAGATGTGTGACTGGCCTGCTAAGCCTGTACAACAGCTACCTGGGAACCAAATTGTTTATACCAGAAGCATTTCCACTGAATGCGATTTCACCTTCTCTGCAGTGTAGACAACACAACTTTCCAGGCGAGGACCTCTTGGGGCACTACACCTTTACTTTAGCATCCTAGATAGAGAGAGGTTTGCAACATTTCATAACATAGGCACAGGAAGTGGTTTCTTTTTTCAAAATCATACTTAGTTTCCTATCGTATTTTGCATGAACAGTTGGAAAAATTTGGAAGAAAGGCTGTTTCAGACTGATTTGTCAACCACCCAAAGTTCAAAGCTTAATTATCTCTTGTATTAACATGTGCTGTTGTTCCCTAAGGAAGAATTTTTCATTTCTGATAGGGCTCTTGTCAAATAAAAATTGCCAGTGAGGGTAAGCCTTTGAAAAATTATGTTTTATTCATTAATTATTTTCTCTCATAACCTCTCTAACGAAAATCAAAGGGTGAAAATCTATGTTGTGAAACTGCAACTTTGCTCTCTCTAACAGAAGTAGAAATGTTGTTATACACCACATTTTCCTTACTACGCTAAACCAGTCTTTATCTCGGAGGAAACTAAGTAACTCATGGAAGATACTATGTCTCAAAACTGTGTTTTTCCAAAAGTATTTTCCTTATTTATCTGATTAAAGGATCATGTGTACCGTAATGCCTACCCCACGATTCACATTAACTTAGTTTTAAAATAATTTGCCATTTACATATGTTTTCACTAGATTGAAAATTAAAAACCCACATTTTATGTAATTCCAGAAATAAACAATAGAAAGAGTCACATATATCTCCCGGGTTTAGTTCAGCAGGCCTGCCCTAGATCCTTGTGCCTCGGAAAGTGATATGTTTTCAATGGTGAAGGGTTAAAAGAGGATACCAAACTATCTTCTGGAAATCATTAACTTACAAAGCCCCAAGAAGATAAAAGTTTCCATTTTCTAAAATGTAAATCTAAAACATATTCATTAGTATTGCAAAACAAACATGCAAATCTTCACCACTTGAAAAGCTCAGCTAAATATGTACAAGGGCAATACCCAAAAATACATCTGGTCCTCGGTTAGAAAACTTGCCTTTTTGGTTTTATCTAAAGAGCTTGTCTGTCTTCCATGGTTGGCTTCTTGGATTATTGCAATTCATAATAAGCCTTTTAGCTAAGGATGAAATAAACAAAGATAAAGTCTACGTCCTAGTTTTAAATGGTCCAGATGGGATGATTTTTCCATATGTTTAGCACACCAAATGTTTATTAATCATTACTAGCAGAACTCAGAAAATTGCAACAGCTTATTAAAGAGGGCAGGGGATAAAATTTACAGTTTGTGTAATTTCTGCCCACCTTCTTAATCCTACACTAACATGGGGTGGTGTTTTGTACTAACTCAGGTTTTGTGTGTGTGTGTGTGTGAGCAAGCATGTGCGTGTGTGTGTGCAGTTGTTGTTACAAGGCAGGGAATTTCGGTTAACTGATCAAGAGAAGGTTTTGTGCCCTAATTTGGATACAATATCAGTCATGAGGAATGTGTTACATCATAACAATGACTGTGGGTAAAACTGGCAGTACTTGACTCGTTCCTCATCAGAGTGATTTACTTAGTGTCTGGCAATCTGTTTTTCACATGATGTTTGTTTCCCATAAACAGTTTCAACATGGGAGAGTATGGTGTCAAGATAACAGTTGTATCATCAGTCATTGCAGAACATCTACATGGGCTGCCAAGAAAATGAGACTCTTTTATCTCTGGCTCCTCTAAGTGCTTGTGTTTTAGTGATTGTTTCTCATAACGTGCCTGATTGTTTTCTGAAACCTGACCGTCAGCAGCTCCATTATGTTGTCACCTCAACCCAAGCGAGTTGCAGGCTGTCAAGGAAGCAGGACTGCCCGGAGGAGCAGGGGTAAGGCTGCGGAGGGAGTGTCTTCCAGAGGCGCTGGGGAAACAGTGCTTAGAAAGTAGCAAAAGAGAGAGACTGGAAGTTAAACCACAGGCAAAGATTGAAGAATCCATGAGAGGTGCATTGCACCATGCTGTTTTTCTGTGACCTTTCAAATCAAAAGGTTTTTGGTATTAGTCAGATAGGATGTGAAATTTTCCATTGCATTATGTATTCCTTGCACTTTAAAACATTCTACATTTGTAAGAAACAGGATGAATATTACTTCAAATAGCAAGTAGGCAGCTAACAACTAAATCTCAAGGCATCTTTTGGTGGAACATAGCCATGACTTGAACTATAAACAACAGAAAATAAGAACACAATCCTATTATTTTAACGACATAACTCACCATTTTATTGGAGACAATTTACGGGAACTTTGAAGTACATTTATCTCATCCAAACAGAACTGACTTATAGCTAAATACAGAGGATGCAGTGTGTATTTCTGATTTTAAAGAAAGGTGTTTTGAGTTCTGCATGTGGCTGCAAAAAAAATCCCCTGAAAACAGAGAGATGTCAGTAGTCTCAACACCTGATGAACACACATTTGTTTAAGACAGTTAGCCTGCCCAAGTCTCTGTGTCTCTCACACAATAAAGGGAACTGGTGACTGAAAATAGGACTTCAGTGCTTCTGGAAACATCACCCCTTGTGGACAAAGCAGCCACAGTGGCTCAAGGCAGGAGATGCACTGAGTCACATCACATCCCTTCCAGCCCTTTTTGCCTAAGATGCTGTGAGTTCCTCTGGACCTCTCTGGAGCAGCGATGGAGCTTGGCCGGCATGTCATTTATAAGAAAGAGTAAGCCTTTAAAGCATCCAGTCATGTCCTGGCACCTGCAGGAGAGCTGGCTGGATAAGAACCTCTGAGTGGATCTTAATCTTGGCAAAAGAAAAAATGAAACTTTGGACAAAATCAGTGCAACTCCGGTATGAAATCTCGACCCCATATGCCAGATGAAACGGAAAGTGCTCAGGACATCCTATTCAGAAGTGTCTGCTCAGGCTCAAGGAAAGCAGCAGCTGCAGTTGTCCAAAAGAGAAGCTTTTGGCTTGGCTTCTGATTAATTTCTATAGCCTCTACTTCTGGGGCTTAGAAATATCTTGGCATCTTCTGGCTCCTCAATGTCCAAGAAGAACAAGACCTAATTTCCTATCCCAAAACATAGAATTGCTGATGCAAAAGTCGAGAAAAAATTACTATCATCTCTGGCACTGAAGCAAGGGATGAAATTCCTGTCAGCAAACAAAAGTGTGGCCCAGATCAAGGTTTCCTCCGAGCTATTATGTAACTATTGTGTATAAATTATTACATATAAAAACTACAGTCAGCTTGCAAAGCCCGGTGCTCTTTGACCTGCAGAGCCAATCTATACTGGCCCTAAACAGCGTAGCCCTTTGGTGGTGTCCTAAACTGAGATGTTGTAACCAAAGGCAGTACCACAAAGTGTGCAAGCAGAGAAGTCTGGGAGGTCCTGCATAGGCCTGGCCGCTTCAGCTGACAGTGCCTGGTGGCAGCGCATTTTCCCCCCATGCCACCATGGCAACACACCTTTGATAATCATTTCCCAGTTCATACCTCCTGGAGCAGAGCTGGACGGGGATGTAAGAGCACCATGCTTTGCTACTCCCCCAGACCTTCTCCTCTGCATTCAGACCACTTCTTGCCCTATGCTGTCCTCACCCCACCTTCCCTCTCACTCATTTCTGGAGTTGTCCCACCTCCACCCACATTCCAGTTGCCCCTCCCACCCTCACTCCCAAAAGCTTTGGATCTCCACCTTCCTTTCTCCACTCCATCACTTTCCAACCCAGCTCTTGCACCAACCCCTTCATCCAGAGTCCCCATCCCTGTCCAAGAGGCTTGGCATTGCTCCACATGGTGTTAGGGGCAGGCTGTTTTCAATCCTTTCCTTCTGTATTACCCCAGTGCCAGCAGCAGGAAGAGTGAGAGCCCAAGAGAGACGATCTCCATGTTTTAAGATCCAAATATCACAGTAGCCCCTGGAGATAAGAGAAGTAATTGCTTGGAAAGTCCTACTCCATCCAGGAATGGAATATGCCCAATACTTAATTTACATAGTGAAACAATCCTAGTTTGAAATTTCATTATAATCTACAAGGCCAAGTGCAACAACATTTGCAAAGAAGCCAAGTTTCAAGTGAAACTGGACCAACTTACCATCTGGGGTGGAAAACTTTGTTCTTTCTGCTGAGTTTTGCTCTGCCTCATGGGAGTCATTTGAAGCCAAAACAGAAGGTAAACTCATATGATAGGGACCCTCATCAGTTAAAACATAAGAAAATTTTGCATGAGCTTATACAGTGTATACTATAGCTCAGTGTCTCTCTCTGTTTCCAGAAAGTTTTTGCAGGTGAAGACAGAATAGGCAAAAGCAGAAGAATGTATTAATTCTTATGTATGTTAGGAGGGACTCAAACATAGGATGCAGCAAACTGGCCACTGAATAACATATGCGCACACAATTTTCATTAATAAAAGCAAAATGTTACAAAGGAACAGAATACCCAATCATTTGGGGATTTTGTCATTCCTTCCTGTGATTCTCTATAACAGCATGTTACAATTATTTGTCAAGACCTCCTAATTTTTCCCAGAGACAAAACCTCTGAGCCTCGGGCAAGTCTTGGCATTGCAGGCAGCGCAGAGATCCGCCAAGCCTTTGGACATGGTTACCTCCTTATAATTTCACCTGGATGCCAAGGGAGAACCTGGTGCTCTGCAGTCAGCTGTGAAAAACAAGAATGTCAGAGAAGCTGCAGAGCCACCTTCCCCTCCACGCACTGATCCTAAACTGAAATAGCTGTTTCCAGTGAAAGATGAAGAATTATCTCCAGCTGTTTCTGGTGAACATCTATCTCAAAGAAGTGATTTCGTAAGGCCCATTTCCAGTTTCTGTTACGTAGTGTTACTAGTACTGTCAGCCTGAGTGCTTAAAAATCTTCAGCGGGGGCTCCCCAAATTCGCAATATGAAAAGCCCTACACTTTTAATTCCTTTTATGTGCCTGTTGATTTATGGCACTGCAAGTGTGGTACTTTCTGTTCACATTCCCAAGCTTTTCCCCACACGCATGGACTGGGATGAGCCCTGTACCACAGGACTCCAGAAGAGCAGAGGCCCAGATGTTGGGGCTATAGCGTAGGACTTGACAGAACAAGTCTTGTCTCTGCTGTCCCTCAGCTCCTGATATAAATCGGGCACTTACTTCCACTGATGTGATACACCCTGTCTTGGATGTAAATAATTTCATTGCCAATAGAGCTCCCTGGATATCAAAAATCTTGTATTTGCTCAGAAGACCTTCTGGATCTGTGTGTGCGTGTTCCTTTCCTAACCACAGCAAGGATCCTAATATTGTCATCACCTGGGCTATGTCCCTTCTGATGGCCACTTTAATAACAATGCACTGTCCATATAGCTGAGTTTGATATAGTATGCTGTGGTTTTTGGCACTACACCAAAACAAAGTAGAAGGAGAAAACGGAGAGAGGTAATGTCTTTTTAAATTCTTTTTTCAGTAGCTGTCTCATTCACTTACCTGGGTTCATGTCCAGCCCTCTAGCCAAAAATCTTCACACACCTTATGCCCTTCCCAGCAGACACCCCACCCAGCAGACTAAGGGGTGGTTGGCATAGGGTGTCTTCCAACTCCACTGCTGACATCGCTGTGTTTCGGAAATTGGTGCTTAAGTCTAATGGCTAAGCATTCCCTTGAGCTCAGAGAGACACAGGTGTTATCCCCTGGCACAAGATACTTTTATGCAGATGACACAAGAAACACGAAATGAGCCTTTTCATCCAAATGTACATTATTGCAGTGCTTCAAAGAACAAACATGCTCAGATTGAGACCTGGGCTGCACAGAGGAACAAAACCAGCTGAGGTTGAGCTGACTTGAGCCATGCTATTTTACATGCGTTGAAGTGTTACTTTTTAATCAAGAGCTAGGACTTATTCCCACTCTGGGAGTGATTTCGCATAGCCAAACCATACTCCTTCTGCCTCAGACTCACAACATACAAAAAATGTATCGCTGAAACAGAAGAATGACTAATACTGGGATGTAAGTAATTTGTGTGCAAATAGCATGCAAAGAGCAGGACTGAGACTGCGTCTGAAGCCAAGTGTTCCATAAGTCAACTCATACGGAGTGGGAAGTGATAAAGGGTGTGACCCATGAGAGAAAAGTCTAAACTAATTAGGAGGATCTCCTGCTGAATGATATATTGAAGACTTGACATTTAAAAAAGGGGAATGATCTCTTTCAAGCATCACTACCGTGTGAAGGGTGCTCGCAGCCTGTTTGCTCCAAATACACTTTTTGAAATACCCACACCAGATCAATCCCTGCTTTGATCATTTTTACAGAAACACTCTTTTGCTTTATATCAAATTTGGAAATTAACAGTCTTGGCCTTCATATCCTGGTATGAGTCTCCTGACACCAGACATCATCATGGCAACACCCCTGTCTTAATGCTCCTGGGGCTGTGACTAATGAAACAGAGGAGAGTAATAGATTTTTAGGCCAAATAAATTATTAAGATTACCTACCCTGACCTCTTCTGTGTTGCATGCCACAGAGTCCCAAGCTGAGACTGAGTCCAGCACAAGAAGGTCTCTTTAGAAAGGAAACGTGAGAAGTGAGCCTCCGTCAGAGAGCTGCTCCAGCAGCTGGCCATGGAGGCCCTGGCAATGCTCCCTTCCCTCCAGTAGCCCGCAGGGCCTGGTGGGCAGGAGGAGGGAGTGGCTGCATGGAGCAGCAGCGTACATGGATGACACATACATGTTTGAGCATAACAGGTTGGTTTGGATACCATTGTTATCAGGCAACAAAGTCCTAAGTGAAAGGTCAGATGTTGTGGCTCTGCGGGACGGATGTCTCCCAAATGGCACATCCACGTCAGAAGTGCACCTCCTGTAATTGCACATCTGTGATGCTTGAAAACTACAAATGGTGTTCAAAGTCCAAAGTTGCTCTGTGCCAGAAATGGGGGCTGACAAGAAAAACCTGGACTCAGTACCCCCACAGAGAGAAAACAAAAGAGATTCTTCCTTACTTTAATCCAGGCCACAAGATGACATTTTCATTTGTCAATCTTCAGGAAGATTTTTATGAGAAAAACCTTAGAGAGAGAATTCAAGTTTTCTATGCTGGTGTGGCTCTCAGGACAATGCTTACTTGTGTCCCAAAAATATTGAACAGCTTTTCTCACTGCTAATATTTTTCTCGAAGAACTGGAATTCATGCATGAAAAATGCTACAGAAGTATGAAACCTTATTCTCAGCTGCGTAGTGTAGATCATACCTGATCCATTTGCTGAGTGCAGACTATCTGAGCAGCTCTCAACATTGATAGGAGGTTGGATCTTTAGAGGCAAATGAAGATCTACTTCTGACACTGACTCCAGATGCTGTACATCGTGCTGAGCAGAATACAGATCAGGATGCTATAGGTGAACTAGACTGAGGTCTTTCCCAAAGAGACCTGATCTGGATTTCAGGAAACCATCACCATCATTTTCCTTTAAAAAAAAAAAAAGTAAATACAAAAGTCTGTTTAAAACCCCAGTCATTACCAGAATAGAAGCATAATTTTTAAAATTACAAATATGTGCATAGTTGCACAGACCTGATTATAGCTTTCTGTGTTTGCTTGGCTACAGATCTGACAACTTTGGGAGACCTTGGACACTCAGATTGTGTTTTTTTAATCAGATCACTGAGTTAAGTGTCTACTTATAAACTCCTTGGAACCTAAGTTTAGTGACCTATTTTTGAAAATCCTGGTCTATTTGCACCCAAGCAAAATTACCATGAGTATAACACAAAAGGCTGTTAGAGCTGGCCCAAAGACAGAGAAAAACCTGAATTCTCATCATACTTACACAGTGACGATTAAGCCCCAAGCTGAGCAGCCCGTAGAAGATGACACTGAATTCAGAGATGTAGACATTGCCCCCATTTTATTACTAATGAGCTAACGCTATGTTATGTTGGGTGACTGCTACATGTCTGTCCTTCTCGATGTGGCAACCACCATCTCTCTTTACCTTCTCTCTTTACCTTATCACCAGCCTCAAAGCATCCCAAGGCAAGGCAGGATCCCCACCTGCTGTCTTTGGAAAAAAGCTTTTCCCCAGCCATGAAGAGGACCTCACGGACTTTCATAGTCCTGGGAAGCTCATTACACAAGTTTCCTCCTGCACTCTCCAGGCTTCTCTGCCCTGCCTGTGCCAGCAGGGACCTGATGGCAGATCTGGAGGTCTGCTGCAAAGCCGGCAGAGCCAGCGTCCACAGCTTCCTCCACCACGTGAGGTCCAGGGGTCCATGACCTATTCCTGCTTAATCCTCACTGAAGGGGGAAGAACAATCTTAGTGCATAGTAAAGCATTTGTTTAATTCCTCTTAGGTGCATGGTGCATTTTAATGAATAAAATATTGGATTACCTCATGTAAACAAAGTTTAACACGATCATGAATCGAGGCCTGAGAGTGCTCTCTGCAAGCTCTGAAATTGCCTTTGGGAAACTGGCAATGTTTGGCATTTCCTGACTGTATATATTTTATGGAGTATATTATTCACAAACATAAAATGTGCATTAAATAAATGTAAAACTGTGTCCAAAGCAGTGGGGTCATTAAAGATCCCATGGCACTTTATACTTATTGTGGGTGTTAGCCCTGGTCTCCTGGCCAAAATCAATTTGGCAATTACAGGCTGTTTGCCTAAATTCCCAAGCAGTTTCAGTCAGATGCCATATTCCTCACTTCCTCCTGAGACTATTGAGTAGCAGCATTGTGTGCTGCTCAACAGTTTCTGTGTTTCATCTTTTAAATGGCTGTAGTGACCATGTCAGAAATGGGAAAAGCTAGAAAAGGTAAGTGGACACTTGGAAGATATTATTTGTCTTGGGAGGATCTTTGGGGGGAACTTTTTGTTGTTTTGGTTTGGTTTTTTGTAATTTTTATTTATTTAGTTTAAAAGTAAAACCGAGGAGAATGAAGACATCCCCAAAATAAGGATCCAGCTAATCTGCAGCCACATTGGAAAAATTTGGTTACAAAATGTTCTTCAGCCCTGACCCAGTTACCACCTGAATTTAATTTGCTGCCTACATTGCCCATGGCTGTAATGCATCTCAGGAGCATGTTATTCACATGATAGGGTCCAATCCAACACCCATTCCTTTCTGGGAGAGTCAGGCTGCTGCTGCTAATAAGGATGGCATAATTCTCTCCTCGTCGTTATGGCTGCTATCGTGTGCCAGAGTTTACATGTTCCCTTTAGGCACATGCTTTTAAAGAAAGAGTTTATTGTGTACTTTGGTGGAATCTGGAGCTGAAGCACAGAAGCCATATGTCAGGGGCTAGCTGTTTTTATATGGAGGTTTGCCATAGTTACAGCTGTAGGTAATTATTACAAATAATAATGACTAACATTTATGTAACAGCTTTCTCCAAGCATTTCAAATCACTCAGTAAGCCTTATGTATTGATTACAAATCCTGAGCCAAATTCTGCTTTCATTCATACACGCACAACGCTGACGGAAATCTCCACTGGGATTTATATAGGCAGCTGAGGGCAGGAGTTGGTCCTGTGCATACATGTACGTACATGTGCAACATACATACGCACACTCAGGTGGGTGTATAGAGATTGATTCACTTATTGGCTGAAAACTGGACCCACGATACGTTTTGAGCAACACTCAGCAACAGCAAAAGCAAGTTGGGATTAATAAACATTTCCACAGAACAGTTTTCTTTGGAAAATTGAGCTTTGTTTTAATCAAAAAAATTTACTTGGACAAATAAGCCAATCTCCAAAGAAATCAGAAAGAAAGAAGTCAGTCTCTCTTCTTTTTTTTTTCTGAAAACCTAAAGATCTTCAGCATATCAAAACAAAATACATTTCCCATAATGAAAATAAAATAACATGACATTTCCACATTTCCTAATTATTTGTTGCCCCCCAACCCCACCCCCCCTTAATGAATGGTCTGTTCGTCTGTGAGAAAATGGAGAACTAACTTTCTCATTGACAACAGAAACAAATCAGGAAGAGTCAAATTTCCCGTGAAAAGAAATTCTGTTTTCCAACTAGGTCTACTCAGTAAAAAGATCAGGACAAAGATAATGAGCCTGAAGCCTTTGTTCTCTGCTGTTTACATAACCCAGGAGAAATGGACAGAGGAGACTTTGCATCATCTTTGAACTTCCCACCTCCTTTAAGCTTGGTTTAGCAAAAGTTTGCACCTGCGGGTTGTTCTAATACCTGCATGTTGGTAAAAGAGAGGAAAGCCAACTGTTTTTAAATTAAACTCCTATACAGGAGAATTTTGGATGAGCAGAACATAATCACCATAATTATGAGTTAATCAAGAAGCTGGAATAAGCAATCCAGCTCCTGAGAAAAGTCCAGCAGTGAAAATTTTCTCTAGCATTGTAAGAGGCCTCCAGTTCCAGGCTAAATCAAAGAGAGGAGAGTTAGGACCGAATATATGACACCATTTCCTACTGCACATGTTTTTGGAGATTTCCCATACATGTATTGAGCAGGCCCAAGTCTGCTTATCCAACGGAAAGAAAAAGATGAGTGCTTGAGGCGATGTGGCAGCAGACAAGCGTAACAAATCTCAAGATTCTGGACAGCTTCAGAAACCAAAACCAAACAACACAAATCAGGGAGACAAAAAGTGCAAAGCATTTACTCTGATGCAATGATAAGAACATTTGGATTCCAAAACAACAGCCACCTTCTACAATATCTATTAAAATGAACAGCACCGAAGTATTTATTTTAGAAATTAAAAAACACCCTAGTGAATTATTCATCTCTTTCTCTGACTTGAGAGGGGATGGTCTGGCACAGTGCAGCTTGTTATAATACACAGCAGCATTTTGATTTGCAGATTTAAAGAATTTCAGATTGCTTAGAGATACACGAGGCTCCGTGGTGGTATGTAACATAATTTCTCACACAGTCTACCCGTTGTGAACAACTCTTGCCTTAGAGGAGGTAAGTGGTAATGTGAAACATGTTGTTTCCTATTGTGAAGTTTTAAAGAAATACATTAACCGCAAATACTTAGACCCCTTCATTAATATTCTAGTTAAATATATGCTACTAACGGGCAGCTCTGGGACAGCTCAGACAGCCTGGCTGATACATAATAAAAACAAGGGCCCTTGCCAGATCATGCATTGAAGTCTTTCAGCAGAATAATTCCACTGATTTCAGAAGAATTTCTCCTTATTTACTGAGGTACATCTGACAAGAGAATCAGGCTCAAAGCAATTGTATTGACAGTTTGCAAAACCTCACTTTAATCTCCACAGAGAAACATAATAGTTGAGATTTCCATTTAAAACATATCTGTTTTGATGAAATATAAAAGAATATGCTTTAACAAGCTGCTGTACCGTTTTCAATCAGCACAAAAGCACAGATCACATTTTAGAGAGGTATTGTGAAATATTTCTAACGAAACTTGCACAAAAGTCCACCCTCTGAGAAAACTCAGCCTACCAGACTAATACATCAATAGAAAAAGAAAATGAGACATGAAAACAAACTCTGGTTAGATGACGATAGGAAATGTTAGCTAGCCTAGAGGAAAGGAAAAGCTTGGAATTTAATGCAAAATTTAACTCTTCTTTTGACACACGCAATTTTCAATGCTTCTTTGGTTGCGAACTCTACAGACATAAAGGCTATTTGTTGAGGAGTCGGGTGTAAAATAAATTATTCTGGGAAAGCTCTCACATGTTTGGCAGGCCTGAAAAATCAAGTCAATTATTAAGGACTATAAACATAGGTCTATCTTCATTTTGGATTTTTTCCCCACCATCCTTGATCTCAAACCATCCATGCAAAAATGCGTCTTCTTCCTGTAGCTTCCTTGTGGCCTCTTTTTGCATCAACAACAAAGTGGTTTTGCTTCTCTAGCTAATGGCTAGGTCATCAGCTGCACTTGTGAGGGGAGAACATATTACAGGAGCTTTATTCTACCTTGTCCCCATTTGATCTTGATCATTCTAGGGGCCTATCATAGGAAGGCATGAGGTGGGAACAGGGCAGAGGGCTCAGGCCTTGTGCTGATCACCTGCAAGGGCAGCTCAGGGCCTGATCCTGCTAAGGATCTGGAGTGGAACATGCTGTAGGATTGAGTTGAGCTCCTTTGCTTTTACATGACCACCACCATGCACTGGGCAAAGTCTTTCTTCCTGTGGATCCTCACTTTCCCAGACATGAAATGGGGATAGAAAAACTTCCCTTACAATTGGCCTAGGCCTCTTCTACTAGTTTTGATATAAAATATTCAGGAGGAATTCATTCCTCCTGGATGTCTGAGCTGCACTTCACACAGTGAAGTCCCCAGTCTCCAGTGGTGCCTCTGGTAACACAAATATACTATAGTGATAAATATGTCTCTCGAGGAACAAATTTTCCTGAGCCAATGGAGCTCTGAGCAGCCCCCTTAGGCAAGTTCACCCTTTCATGCTTAGCATTTAAAACTCATTTTATGAGCTGGTTATACGCTTATAATGTTTAATCTTTGCCTAATACTTTTTATGGGGTCCTTGTGGATGAAGGGTACACTTAGAGGGAAAGTCAGGCTATGTGAAAGCTGCTTACAGCAAGAGCTGGGAGGACTGGTTAGCTGAAAATTGGGGAATAATCCTGTAGGCCCTTAACACCAGAACTTGAAAATGAGGGAATTAAGGATCTCTACTGCTATTCTGCAATTTTTCTCTAGCTCCTGACTTGGGCCACGAATGGTTCCCTATAGTCAACATAGATATGCTGATGGCTGGATGGCCCATTCCATTATTATATTGTCTCATAATAAAACCAACATTAACTTGCCTTATCAAAGCCTTAACTGACTGCAATGAGGATATTCAGCCCTTAAAACTCCCATTAACTGTTGCTGGAGGCACCCACACAGGAGGCTGACCTTTAGTTCTATTGCACCATTTGCAAGGTAATTCTGCTCACCTCTCTTTGTAGTGGCTGATCCTCATGGGAAGCATTTCTATAATACTGGCCCACTATGAAATGCTACTCTTTTTAGCTCAAAGAAAATAAGTTTGTGCTTTTGGCAGTGGTGGGGGTCAGTCCTTTCTGATGACCTATAGCAGCATCACTCCACTCATCTGCACAAAGGTCTTTTCTCTCCCCCTCGTCCCATCCTTTCTCAACCTCCTCTGTGAGCTTGTGATAGCACAAGCTCTCCCAGGAAAAAGCAGAGCTCAGCTCTTAGCAAGAAAAGGAAGTCACTGCTGACTTCCAGAGACTTTGGGTCATGGCCTCTGCACTCCTCCTGCCTTTCACTTTTGTGTGCTGATCTCTGTATGTAAAAACATTTGTTCCCACACACTTGATGGCACACGGTGCACGCACCCATGGACATCCTCTATCCACCTTCACAGAAAAACAGTCCCTTGCTGCTTTCTACACCCACACAAGTTTCCTTTGACACCGCCTCTTCACAGAGATTTTTAAAACACCAGCAAACCCATGTGGCAGAGGATTTTCCAACCCACCAGAGACTCAGGGCTCACAAAATGGAGCTCTGTGGGGCTCACAAAACGAAGGTCTGTGGGGTTCACAAAACGGAGCTCTGTGAGACATACCTTCTCAGAGGGCTCCAAACCCTCCACAAATCCATTATCACAACCCAGGGAAAACTCTGGCATTACTTTGGGCTAACATCTAAGCCAGGGCTCCCAGCCTATTCTCTCACTTAGGGAGTACCGAGGCGTCCGGCTGCGTGAACCCCGATCCATTGTGCATTGGGGCTCACAGTTCAGCACTGCTAGTTCTGATGATTATACAAACACTGCAAGACCTTCCACTCTGTTCCACCCAAGCACAGCCCACTGAAATAAAAAAAGTTATACTTACGGAAAAATGAGCTGAATCAGACTCTCTTTTATGGAAAACAACACATTATTTCAACCAGTTCCTCTACAGAGCAGGTGCCTCTGGCTCTTCATGTATCAAGCTCAGCTAATGTTTTGATTGCAAATAAATATCTGCCTTGCTTTTAACTCACTTACGCTGACTGTTCCCCATAGCCATTTGCAGCACAACGTGGTGTGAAATTGTCCATGTGAATTGGAAATCTTAACTTTTACTTTTGTCACTCTTAGTCAAGATTGCAGGCTCTTACATCATCCCAAAATGACACCTGTAATGGACAAAAACATGATGTACTGGTACAGATCTAACACTGTGGCAGAGCAGAAAGCCCCTGAATACTCATTCAAGATGTCTACCTGGGCGAAAATAAACAAGAATTATTTGGATGATGATTCAGATCAAATGCCGCAAAAAACGCAGAGATTATTTATACTGCAAAGAAAAACTTTGGCTTGCACAGTACTTTTAAGCAATTTTCCTCATACTTTAGTCACAGAGTTGCAACGGATAGTAATTATCACAGTCTTTAATACAGACTTCAACCCCCCTCCTTTTTCTCCTCCCTCAGAGAAAAAAAAATTTATAGGTAGTAATTTTCCTTCATTGGCCAACACACGGCTGTGTGTGAAGAATATTCTCTGGATATCCAGCACGATGTAGGCTTTGATGGATGGAAATAAAAGATCATTCTCTGCAAGCTGGAGCTGAAATGTTAGCCTTTGAGAGCAAAGGTTATTTTATCAGGAAATAAATCAGAGCCCTCTTTCATTACTGTTTTTTTCCGAGCTCATCTCAGTGATGACTAGGGTGTGTGTTCAGACCACAGGAATCTGAAGAACCACCCAGTCGCTTCATCAGTCCTAGAAGACGACAGGGCCCAGAGTCAAAGCAGCACCATCCTGGATCTTTTTTTTTTTCTTTTTTTTTTCTTTTTTTTTTGCATTTGGTCTTATTTCTGTTTGTTTGTTTGGATGTTCTCATTTATAGGCTGGTGGTTACAGCTCATTCCATGGACTCTGAGCCAAGAAATGCTGGGTTTTACTCCCTGTGCTGCCAGGCTGTGAGATGCCATCCTGTCGCTCTTCTTGATCTGTCCCCAGGGAGCTGCCTTCCCCCAGGCTGCGGGGAGGGTCCAAGGCCCTTCTGCAGATCAACATCCATGGCTCTCCAGTGCTTTCCTTCAAAGGAGAGGCTTTGCCCTGCTGTCTGACACAACGTCTCCCCTCTGCCCGCAGCTCACCGCAAGCTCGCGTGTGGCACAGAGATGATGTGCCAGCCATGGAGGCAGCTGCCCCGCTGGCGGTAGTGCTTGAGAATGTGGTTATGGAGCCTTCAGACCCCCACAGATGGAGGGGACATGTTATTAGGTCTTTCCAAAGGAGACATGCAAGAAGGAATTGTGCTCTGCCTGTGTGTCTAAAGCCAAGGGAAAGGGACGGCCCAACAGGAGTGGCGAGGGAGGGGAGGGCTTTGGGAGGCAAACAGTGGATGGCAAAGATGGGAGGCACTGGGACAATCCAGCACATACGTCAGTGTCCTCAAGAATGGGTAGTACAGGCTGCCAGTGGGACAAAACAGCAAGCCATGGAGGATGAGGGTCTGGGTACGTGAGTGAGCAGGGAGGGTAAACACAGCCCTTTCCAGGGAGCCAGGCCCATGCAGCGTCCACAGCCCGTGGCCTGTAGCGCTTCCCTACCTCAAAACCTGAAATAAACTTGGACACCACACCTTCAAGAAAAGATACAGCTATTTATAAGCATTCCAACCATGCCTTTGATGCTATTTCAAAACCCAAAGATATAATTTAGTTGTGTTTTTTTTTTAAATGAGACTATGAGAGAAGAAGGGAAAAAAGTTTTTAAAACAGAAATAAGGTCTTACCATCACATTTCACCACTGACCTATAGGCCTACAGGTCTCGCTCAGCCCCTGATTTCTCTGCAATCAGACTTTTTAATTCACTGATTAGTCACTGAACTTTTATACAATTAAACATGCATTTTTTCCAAATATAAATTTTACATTTATCAGCTGCTAAATATGCATTCCCCATGCCCTTTCAGGAAACAGGACAGATATCACCATTTTACACATGGCAAAACTAAGACATCAACATACTAGATGACACGTCAAGCCTGCCAAGGCAAGCCTATGTCAGAGATAAGACAAGAGCAGGACTGCTTCATTTTCAGTTCTGATGTTAAATGTCAAGCTTTTCTTTTTAATCTATTTTGCTGCAACCTGGCAATGACTGTAAGTCTGACTGGAGAAATAAGGTCTTCAAATTGAATGTCTCTCAGGGATCTCACTGTGACTTCTACATTTATTTTACAACAATATTCTGCCAGAGATGGAGTTTTTTGCCTATTCTTGACAAGAGTGTAGATTATGTAATGTCTGAATTATTGGACATACCCCCATCCATCTCTGGAAACATTCAAGGCCAGGTTGGATGTGGCTCTGAGCAACCTAATCTTGTTGAAGATGTCCCTGCTCATTGCAGGGGGGTTGGACTAGATGACCTTCAAAGGTCCCTTCCAACCCAAACTATTCAATGATCGTAGTTTTGGAGGTCTGCTTGTTACATTACAAAGGTCATGAAGGAGTTGCAAGATCCAAGCATTAGAAGTGCCATTGATCAAGATCCATGTGATGATATTAGCCACCACAGAAGGCTCCTTTGGATAAAATATGCAGAATTTATGCTGGTGCAAATGGGTCAACTCATCAGGACCTCTTCTTGTTACTTCTGCTTATTTTGCACAGCTTGTAGTCAGCCACGGTCTTGGAAAGTCTCCAACTAGGTTTTGCCATGGCAGAAAATAACTTGTTTGGGAATGATCTTCCCTGGCCTCCTTGAATGAAGTTAGAGGAGAATCTGAACCACGTTTCATTGTCCTGAGGAAGCACATCAGATCTGATACATTTTAGAAAGCGGCATTTTAACCACGGCTTTGACCTTTTCTGGTCTTGGCCTTTTGCCCACTATATCAATCACATGCTATGACAACAGCAGCTGGATTTACCACAGCATACATTTTCCTCTATCTAATTACAGTCCTGCAGCCTGAATTATCTGCACAGCTTTGTTTGAAGTCTATAATGCGTACTATGAACATCCCTTAAACTTCCCGCCAGTCTTGCAAAATCTTGCTCTGATTGCTCTGGAAGGTTTCTGGTGCACCCACCGTACTGAGCAGGAAGCAGCAAAATCAATGTCATCAGGGAAGTGTAAGAGATAGAAGCTAATGTGCCAAATTCGTCAGTTGCATCTCTAAGACGCGTACTGCATTACATTACATTGATATCCATTCACTCCAGAAAGTGTAGTCTCAATTCTCCTTCTTTAAGCCTTCTTTATCCTGATCAGGTGATACCAAAGGAAAAAAAAAGAAAAAACAAAAAAAACCCCAAAACCCACCGTGTTTGAAGGCATCAAAGCTCTTCTGCTAGGAAATATCATATCATCTGTATAAAACAGCTTGCCAGCTGGCTTGGGAAAGGTGTAATGACTCTGGCCCTCCCAAGGCAGTGACCCTGGAGGGAAGAGACGAGAGCAACGGAAAGGCCAGGGCAGAGAACAGGGAGGCGGAGAGGCCCGTATGAAAAGGGCAGCATGGAGAGCATGAGGGTGCCTGGATATCCTGCCACAGCTCAAAGGGTGCTGCTCCAGAAACCCAGCAGAGCCCAGGAGGTGACCAGGAACACTGGGAAATGCAGCCGTGGCTCCCAGACCTACCAGAGGGTACTTTATCCATACTGTGCTCTTGCATAGGACTCTGTATAACCCTGCTGAGCTTAACATTTATGATAGTCTGAGTACATCACTGAAGACATTATACTTAACTGTGGGGTGGGGGGGAAGATACTAAAATATACTGTGAACAGACTTTTCTTAAATACCATTTTCAAAATGCCTCAAGGATTTATCACCTCGTTTTAAATACATACTGTATTTTAAACCTGCTTAAATATATCTTTAACTGAAGACTGGACAAGTTCCAACAAAGTTATACACGTAGTTGAGGTAAATGATACACAATTTATGACGATATGATATTTTATTAAATAAAAAACAACAAAAACTCTCATTGCTAAAGAAAAAAAGAAAATATCTTCCCAGAAGAAAATATGTATTTACTTAATATTACGGCTGCAATACAAGTTAAGAGAAGCCAAGAGATTCAAAGTCAAGGCTATCCTTTGTGCTTTTACCCAGCAGCTATATGAGATAAGAGCCGAGTGCCAGCCATAACTTGCATTTCTTGTCCAGCGCTGGTTAATGTACCAATTTGTACGTTATGGAAACAGGCTTCATCTGTCCTGTCAAACCCTTTCCTGCTTTTGCAATGCCCACAATAAGCACCCAGCAGTATCCTCTTCCTGACTCTTTTATCTTCCGTCTTTTTTAAGAAAAAGCCACTGCAGCCCAGCCATCCCTGGGAGGGTGCCACAGGCAGAGCTGTCGGGCTGAGCCCTCCCAAGCTCTTCAGTACTGGAGTGGTATTGGACAGCCCGGCTCCAAATCCAAGGACAGATTTTCCTGGGAGAAGCAAACCCTCAGAAGACGGAGGGATGGAAGGATAGGATGGGTGCCAGTAGCTGGCTGAGCCAGGGGGCCAGTATATCCTGGTACAGGGGGCCTCCCAGGCTGCAGTGCTCTCCAGCATCTTGCACCCATGTGCAGAGGGCAGGAGAGCATGTCCCATACTCGTGCAGCTTTGGGCAGCTCCGGACACTGGCTCCCTCCCCTCAATGTCTCTGGACTCAGATCCCTGGACTGAGCTACCCTCTCAGCGTATGCTCCAGGCCCTATAGGCACTAAGGTGAAGCTGATCCCTGCCCTGAAGCAGTGGTCAGATGGGCTTCCTCAGCTACTTAAGTTAGGATCCAGCAGAAGTGAGAGCAACGTACAGCAATAGTGGCACCAACACAATTATATTTTTCCTGTTTGCTCTGATTTCTCTCTTTCCCCATAATTCAGGAGCACTCAAGCATCACAGGTTCTGTCCAACCTGGTGATAAGGTGTCCAAAACCGAAAGGAGTTGAGCAGTTGTCACAGCAGCAGCAGCTTGTGAGGCCCAGGCCACAAAACCCACTATTTACCTTACATATTGCATTAAACTAACACCTGAGCTACGGACCAAGACCTCATTGTGCCGTGGACCAAGACACCATCGTGTCATGTCCTGTGCAGCCTCAGAACTGAGGGATGATCCCCGCTCCGACAAAGACGTTGGGAGGAAAACCTGACATTGCTGTTGCAAATAAGCACTATTAATTGCTCTGACCCAGTATCACAACATAACAGCAGATATAGTTTCCCAATATACTTCCCAGTGTTTCCCTGTCCACAGTATTTGTTCTCACAGCAGCACAAGGGGAGGTGAGAAGGATGCATGCAGGGGCCGTGGGGGAGGGCAGAGGTGTCCCCAGCTAAGGGTTTGTGGGATGGATGGCTTGCACTTGAATTCAGTGCATGCTGGCTGACAGGCTACAGGATTAAAGGGTTGCATACCAAGTGGAATTAAGAAGTGCTAGTTTTCCTAGCTCCTATAATTTGTAAAGAACGGAAAGAAAAAAAAAATTCTCGTGGAATTAATCTATTTCTTATGCTCATTCCAGCTGTGTTTAATTTACCCTCTGCTATTTCTCCCCTCTGATCGAGGAATGCTGTATCCTTACATTCATATTTCCCCTCAAAATCCCCGCGTTGAGCAGAGCTTTTCTTAATTGCTTTAATATGCTGTGTTCTGGGACAGGAGAAGCTGATGCAGAATGACAACTGCTCCCTCTCCCCCGGCACCACTATGGCCCCACTCCGCAGCCTCACCCACCAGCATGGGGGTCCTTCACCCACCCGGCGGCCCCCGTTCACTGCCCACTGCCCACTCCTCCATGGGGCTGTGGTGCAAGCAGGCTCTGGCTGCAGCCCACGCCAACCCGGTTGACCCAGCTCTGCACGTGCAAAGAAGAAACTACGTTATGCGCTTGACACAGTCACACCAAGCACCCTGCAGGAAAGCCAGAATATTCCCCTCTGCCTGGCTCGCTTTCATTCATGGATTAAAAGGCAAGTGAAAAGGCCTTCAGGCGGGCAGCCGGAGCCAGGCATCCTGGCAAGCCTGCCCACCAGTGATTTAGCAACCAATGTGCCAGATGGACCAAGCCTGGAAGAGCAGGGATAGGGCAACACCAAGCCAAAAAGGCAAGGGGATTGCGAAAGGGAGAAACCAGGGAAGATGAGGGAAGATTCAGAGAACTTTCTGGTTTTGTGCATGTGTGTTTGCTGTGACTCAGCTTGCAGTATGTTTCCCCCTGGAGCCCCTCAGCTAACCTAGGGTCTGCACCCAGAATGCTCTTGCACATATCAGGAGGGCTGCTAGACAGGGTGTCCGTGCTGCAGGCAGCCTGAGCACTTGCCAATAGCTCTAACGCAGCAGGGAGACCTCTCTGCAGACAGAACAAGACCCTTCCACCATCAGGTAGCATTGGCTGGACAAATGACACTTGTATCTTAGCCCAGATTCAGAGCAAGGACACGTCCTCCACCACCTTCATCTGCCAGTTGCCTATTGACCCAGCTTGCAGATGGGGCATTGCAAGACCATGAGTACTAGCTACCAAACCACAGCCCTCTGCTCTCCAAGTGAACCAAGAGTTTCCATGAGTTGTCACCCGTGGTTTCATTTTCTTTTCATTTTTCTTGTGGACCAAACACTTATCCGTGTAACAGGATCCCATACCTTGGCCAACGTGTTATTCCGTTCAGCGGGAAGGGACTGTCCGTGCAAGAGGTACAGACCTCTCCTGAGGATGAGCCACAGAGGGGTAATGTATCTAGCCCTCTCCATAATGACCAGACTGAACATAACACAGCTCTTTGCCAAAATAATCACCGCCATGTAGGCAACTCTCCTCATGCTCTGTGCAAGTCATTAGGCCTAACTTATGTGGCAGAACTGCTCAGCAAAGCGAGAATTGTATAGCAATTTATGGAGGGTAGGATACATGTTCTGTCCAATAACTTCCTGCTTGTGGAAATTTCCCTGTAGGTGTTTCTGCCCCTGCCCCAGCCCTGTCCCCCTGCTGCCATTGCTCCTACACCTCCTCAGCCTTACTCTCGTGCTCCTTGCTAGGAGTCTACAGAGACAGTTCCCTCTCTACAGCCTTCAGGATTCATTGCTCCCCCTCTTTGAGAGCTACTCCAGGGAAGCTCGGGACAGATCGCGTGGCAGGACTTTTATTTTTTTTCCCTTAGTTTCCCATTCTGGCCTTTCCAGAGACAGCTGAACAACCCTAAATAGACCAAACTCTTGGAAGGGAGGAAAAATAAAGAAGAAAGGCAGGCAAGTAAGATGATGATGTGAAGTTAAACAGTGCAACCGGGAAGCTGACAAAGAGGTAAATTATGTGGCCTTTTGCAAGGATCACTAACAGCAGTGTGCACACAGCACCCTGCCTTCAGCTTTGAAATGGCCAACAAGCAGGAGACCCGTCGTCTGCAGCGAGCCGGGCTGAGTCTCCTGGATGCCAGGGGACACCGGCACCACCACGTCCACTAACAGGCCAACCTGGGATTTCCTCCTCTTGTGGCCACAGGTATGCTTCACCACCGTCTGGCTGGCTGCTGCTATTTATTCCACCATTTTCTAAAAATGTGCCTCGACCTAGAAGCCCAGACTATTGCCAGCCTCCTGCTTTAATAAAAGTAACAACAGCAAGGTATTGAAAATCACGAGGCATTTAGAAATATACAGACTCCTTTATGGGTGAAATAATCTAATAGACAAGCTGTTGTTAATTTACAGCCTCAATTTTCAGACACACTTCTTGAGTCAAAAGTACTTCCTGCTCCATAATTCCTACAGGGACACAGGTGGCCCAAATTGCAGTATACATCTACTGTACATTAAAATGTATTTCGGACTTAGCTTAAACATTTCTGAAATCTCAAGTTTATGTCTAGACTATTTTAATCAGCTAAATGTCATAATAAGCCATATGTTGGGCTTGATAGGTTACATATACCAGCCCTGCTCATAAAGTATCAAAAGGTGTTTTTAAAAAGGAGTCTGTGTTTGTTTTACCAGGAAAATGGTGCTTTTAGTCGGTCGTATCAAACTTACTGGCGAAGTGCACAGGCTCTGACGTAACTACTGGGAAAGAGGGAGGCCAGGGTGGCCACAGCGTGGGGGAACAGAGATGGCTCAGTCCCCACCGCCCCGCGATGGCCCCGCTGGCCAGGAGCCGCTCTCCTCCCACCGCCCGCTCGGGTCAGACAGCTTCACCCCTGCTGCCAATGGCCACTGGCACAGTCGCCCACATGGTCCATGACCTGCTTCTTGTTGTAGCACGTTCCTGGGATGAAACGGATGTTTTCTGCTGGACCCCTCCGTGCAAGAGTGGAAGGCACCGGATGGGTCCTGAGCACCCCTTTGCATCAGGTCATACCTGTGTAGGAGAGGGTTTGCTGGGGGAGAGCAGCGCGGGCAGGTTCTCTGGGTTACACCAGAAAAAGAGGAAAAGAGGGCCTTCACCAGTAAAGCTCTGCCATTTCCAGATTAAATTAATTTAGCATAATAGCACAAAATCAACTTGGCCTTCTCCAGAGCTTTCACTAGTATTAAAAAAAAAAAAAAAAAAAAAAAAAGTCTCTTTCCTGAGCATTGTTAAGCCAAAATGCCCAGCTTGGAAAATGACCCATGACCCAGGGACACCTCGTGCCAGGAGGACGGTTACCCACCATGTAGGCTGAAAGGGATCCTCTGTTTTCTCCGAGCCACAGAGAGCCTATGGCACACAGACACGTAGCTTGGACTGCCTCCAGCAGCGAGCGGGGATATACATGCACACAAATTCATCACACTGTCGTATGAGATTATTTCCTTATGCAAAGCTGGCTCCCTTCTGGATGCAGAAATTCCCCCTCTGCTTCCAGCCACTGCCACAGGGAGGTCTTGCAGCCCCTCCTTGGGCACCCTGACCACCAGAAAGACTCTGGCTGTGGGCCACGCCATGCCCAGCATTCCCACTGGGCAGTGTGCCTGTCCCCCTCATCCCATCCCCAGGACAGCCCCAGCTCAGACCACTCTTTACTGGAAAAACCACATGTGGCCCTGAAAGAAATACGTGCGCACAGCCCAGTGGAGGAAATCCCGGGAGTTTTACAGCCAGGCACTTGTCTCTGGAGGTTCCCCAGGGGCTCAAGGTACATACGGGAGAGCTTAAGGAGTATTTTAATTATAGACGTTCCTTAGGAAAAACAGTGCATTCAGTGCACAGGGATCCCCAGGGGCAGCACTTGTGACTAAAAGTGGAGTATCCTTCTGGTTGCCCCAGCATAACTCCCTGAGATGAGCAATTAAAGATATTAGCTAGAGTAACCCACAAACTGTATTTTAACCCCCTGTCACACCCCCAGCTCTTTGGCTCCTGGGTAATTTAGCCAGTCACTTTCCAGATGCACTTATTGTTTCTCCTTTTAGCAAGCCTCCAGGGCAGAGGATGAGAGAGAAGTTGTCACGCTCTTATTCTGCAAAGAAAGTGTACTGCCTCTGCAGAGAGTGTGAAATATGGTCCGGCGGGGTGAAACCATGAAGAAGCAGAGCCTGCCCATGGTATCAGGTGAGAATACCGGCTTTTTTAAAAATATATTTTACTGTCAGTGTCTCCACCACAAAACATAAATCCTTACGTGATCCTTTTTTTCAGGATCCCCTTGTTTGCCAGCAGTAAACATCTGAGAGCTGTTTTTATTCCCACAGCAGTTTATTGCTGTGCAAATACCATAATTTTCAGTCTCTACAAACAGAGAGAGAGATCCTCATCCACCCAGTTTGTTACTATACTTGCTGGGCAGACTGATGTAGTAAAAGTCATCATTCCCCTCGATGTCCAAAGTGGAATTCCAGTTTTTAACTCTTTCCTTGTTTATGCAGGCTTAGGGTTATTCTCCTTAATGCTGACTAGTCAATATGAACTCCAGTCTGAGAATCTACCCCGCTTTCTCCCTCTCATGTTGACCATCTGCAGAGAAAGGAACAGCCACAGAGTTACTGAGCTACATCGTCAGCCCGCAGAAGTGGGCACGGCTTCACTGAAGGTGCTGTGCTGAAGATATGCAACATCAGAATTTCAGAACTATGCCTTAGTTCTGAAATAACAATTAGTCCTTGTTCACGAACCAGTTGGTCATTTCCCTTTCTTGTCTCCCAGTTTTGGTTGCATGAATCCAAGGCCCTGTATCCTGGCAGAGTAGGTCAGTTTAGCATCTTCCAGGCTGTCTGTATATGCCTGGCCATGAGCATCCTTGGCATGTACCACCACAGGAAGGGACAAGTCCAGCTGGATTTAGGCAGCTTCCCAGGCTGTTATTGGCATAGATGCTATAGCTCCTGTAACAGAGGGCACACAAGCAAATGCTGTAATTCTGCAACTCTAGATTACTTTGATTTCTAATCTGTGTGACCAGGAATCAAGAAATGAAAGCAGGAAGCAATTAGGAATAAGCTGGAAAGAGTAAACGGTATCAACTGAATCAGTTTTCTCAAACACATAGTTCAACTGGGCTGAGGACACCTAGTTTCCCATGGAAGAAAATGGTGATATCAGATCAAGGATAAAGAAAGGGATGTGTATCAAAATGCCATAATTTCATCAATAACTAGAGGCCAAATTGTGTTGTTAAATCAGCATATATACTCAGCTGTGCCATTGAAATCACTAGGATTATGCATGAGTTTTCAGTCCCTGCACCTGATAATGCTTTCTTGCTTAAATAGTTCACAGTGGCACTGAGGTGAAGATTGGTCCAGGTGGGATCAAATACACTTAATTAAGGCTCCTCAAATGCTTAATGCTGTGGCTCTCCTAATTCCTTATATATTCATTATGGAAATGAAGTGCCTTAGACCTCCAGAGTGTGAGTCCTGGCTATATCCATAATGGGATCCTAGGAAGAACTTCCAGGTGCAGACACATAACTCAGCAACAGCCTTTTCTTTCTGTGGGAAGGAAATCCAGGTATACAGGTTGGAAGGGGGCTAGAAGTGTCCCTTCTCACCTAGCCAAAGGGAAAACTGGAGATGTGAGGCACCTGCTTTACCAACCTAAATTCAGGTCTATGGGGAAATCAGACATGTATTTGAGGAGACCTATTAGCAAATACCTCCATCTTTCCTGTCAATTAGGTGTACCATTTTGCTCCCAGATGAAGGGAGTTGAGCACAGCTATTACCTTGAAGACCAAACTCAGAGTTCAGTCTCGCACCTGAAGAAGCATAGGACACCTCTCAATGCAATCCTACAATTATATTGAGATACCTTCATCTAAACACTTTAATGCACTTTCTTGACAGAAAACATTTTCATAAGTACGTACGTTTCTTTTATCATTGAAATGCTGTACATGGGTTGTTTGGGGTTTTTTTCAAATCAAATCCTTGTGTAAAGTGTTCCCATTTTTAATCTCTTTCTCATTAAAAGTTTTTTTCTAAAAGTAGCTTTACTTTCATTTTTTGAGAGTCTTTTGAGATTTCCTTTTCTAAACTTCCAAAGAAGATGATATTTTTAACAAGCAGTAATTATAAAACACAATACCTGATAGCTTCCCAGACAGATGGATCACAAGAGAGTGTAATTGGAGGTGGGTAGGAAATTACACCCCTACCATCCACAGATGCCTCTGTTCCTTAGACAGAGACACGTCTTCTGATCCTTGAGAACTCTTTAATCTAACAAGCACGCAGGGAAGAAAATATCCTGCTTATTTCTACGTTGAATGTTGTTGACTACAACTCTGTCAATCAGCACAACCCTTTTCAATTAGGCTTTAGACAGTGGATTTTGACAAATCACTGTCTGTTAGAACAAAGATGCTATTGGAACAAGTTGCTAAATGGAGTGATGCATTTTCCATTATTTAACCAGTCCTGACTCAAAGCCTCTATCTGTCTAAAATATGTGCTGCAGTTTCACCATAAATTGTTATGTTGGGAACAGTTTTCATAGTACAAAATCTATGGCTTGTGCAATACTATTCAAAACAGGAGTAAATATTGCAGAGAAAAGCCTCAGCCCCCTCTTCGGAAGCAACTTGGGATCACGAACAAGAACCATTTCTTGATGACTTTTATGTTCCTAAGTATCAAGGAAGGACACAAGGCTGCTAAGTCACTCCAGCATTTCTCAACATGCTTAAGTCATGGCTGACCTAAGGGTAATCCCTAGTGTTTCTGGACAATTTCTTGTTCCAGAAATAACCTGTTAAGTTATATGATGAAAGGCTGACCCCCACCCACACAGAAGAGCACAGAGGCACCAGGGAAGCCCCAGTCAGAGACAGAAAACCCTGTCCCAGCCCACCCCAGGGCTGTCCCAGAAAACCATCAGCCCCATGCTCTGAGTGAGACCCAGCTCCATGAGTCCCTGGGAGTGGGTCTCTGGAGCACCAAACACACTGGGGTGTCTCTGCCCAGAGGGACAGGGCTCATTATGGGATGAAGAAGAAGAGCATGCTTGGATTGTGTGAGACATTATAGGATGTTTAGGGGAGAAACCAAAGGCTGGGAAAGGGAGGGACTGATGTGGTTTGGGGAGGAACAGCTGTGGGAAAATAGAGGGAAAAGGGCATCAAAGGGGCCAGCTGCACATAAAAAGGTGTCTGGTCAATATGTTTGGCCGTGCTATAGTCTGTCCTATCTTCTTAATAATCTGAATTTCTAACTCTTTTATGTGTGTAGGGTCTCTCTTCTGCATGCAGGTGTGCACAAGGGGGTCTGAGTGCAGCACCTGGAGCGGGGCTGTGGCCTTGGGACCTCACACGTGTGGGTGCCAGCAACTGGGGAGACTGGGATCCAGTCTGAGCCCAGATGCTTGAGGGATCCACCTTGTAGATATATACACCTATATAATCCCACTAATGGACCTCCCCCCTGCTAAACCAGAAAAGGGGACGGGATTAGGTCATTTGTGCAATCTGTGTTTGCATATTTCTATCATCTGCTTTACTTTGTGTTACTTTTAGGCTGTGCACACTGGTATGTGTGTGCACTCGTGCCTACTGGGAATGTGCTCAGTGCCACTGCTGGCTGGGCCGGGGGACGTGGAGCTGCAGTAGCCTCCCCTCTATGGGGCTACTGGTTTTGGCAACTCCTAACTTAAGCCTTGTGGATATTCTCAGGCAAAGACTGAAATTAAGAGTTCATTATTCTTAAATGAATTGTCAAATGTCAGACTGAAATAAAACATGAGCTGCAATGGCCATTAGTACAGGAACCATGGGGAAAGTAAATAACAATACCAGATCCTCTTAATAAAGCCACAGTATCTCTATTTCCAGCTCAGTCTTGAGCTCTTCTAGCAGTGAAAGATGGACGTGGTATGGAAAATGATGGAGGGAAAGCCAAAAAGTAAAGGAGGGGGCATCCTGGGAGGTCTGAAGGCTGTCAGCTCTGTCAGGGCAGAGGACAATTAGATCGATGTAAGGCATATTTGTAAGTGTCCTGACCAAGCAGATCAGCCTTACGAGGACCTGGCACCCTCCCAAGCCACTGACACCCGCTGACCCAGAACAGAGGCAATCAGGGAGGCATGCAGCACAGCCAGCAAGCAAGCAACGTGCATGGAAACACACATCTAAGCCCAGAGCAGATGGGATGATGGCATTTCTCCTGATCTCTCCCTTCACCAACACCGAAGACATCCAAGAAGAAGCTTTTATAAAAATATCAGCCACAAAATTAGAAGACAAAGGGGGAGGAAGAGGAACAGAGGGAGTATTGACAATGTCAGTATGACAGACGGGCCCAGCTCTGCCAGCCCTAATCAGAAAATGGGCCAGACAGTCTTTGTTTGTTGGGTTAGTTGGTTGGTTGGCTTGTTTATCTTAATAATAATAATACCTTATGGGTTTCTTCTTGTTCACCTTTTGGGTTTTGAGCCTTGAAGTTTTCCTCTCAAGCTTGTCTTCAACAGACTTAAACCATTGCTTAGAAAATTGCCGCCTTCTAATATAAAATGAAACCTGAGATTCTCCTGCGCTCACAGGAAATGACACAGAGAAAATAGCATCAAGAGCCACACGAGCAAATTGCTGCACCATCAGTTTTCCAAGTGACTACAGGACAGTCCCCATCCCTACAGACCAGGTCAGGAGGTTTCCCCTCCTCATCCTCTTCTTTGGCCGAAAAAATCCTAATTGCTCAGCTGTGATGGAAGATTTAGTCTTCCTTAACCATGGGACAGGCGGGGTATGAGGAGAGCACAGAGGTCCAATGCTGCCTGCACCAACTCTGCTGCGAGTCATGTACTTGGCAAGGCAGAAGGATATTGCTCTTCGAGTAGATTTGCTGTTGCTATAACCAGGAATGGGCTGCAAAGTGCCTGAAGCAAAATAGCAGGATCCCTCTATTTTAAGGAATGTGTGTGTACGCTGAGTATATAAACCAGATCTGACATCCAAAGCGGCAGACAATATTAAAAGAAAATGAAAAGAATGCTATTTATGACTGAAAAAAAAAATCACTTTAAGATTAGGAACGAGCGAAAAAGAGCCGGAGAACTATATAATCCTGTTGCCTTGTCTCTTCCTGTGTTTTGAAACAGCAACAAAACCAGCCACGACATCAGTGTTTAAAATGCAGCGCATACCCCAAATGTTTTCACAGTGCCTGTTCACACGCAGGGTTAAGCTCTACTGCAGCGTAGCCAGATTTATCGCTTCAGCCAGTTACCCACAGAATGAGATGTATGTACCCAGAGATCAAGTATTACAGCCCATCAGCCACTCCTGAAAAAACCGGCCTGACCAAACAGATTGAAAGCTTGGCTGCTAAGCGGTAGCCTGCTCACTAATTACCCTTTTCACAATTGACTTACCTTTTCATTATGATTATCATATCTTTACCCACCTTTCCTGGGTCACCTGCAGCCTCTGTTGTTCTGGGGACTGCCACACATGCAGGTGGATGTGGGAAGTGGGAACCCACCACTGCTACAGGACTGACAAGCCTCAGCCTAAAGCCACAAGCTGTGCGTTAAATCCCAGTACACAATGCCTTTTTGAGGCAAGAACGGCTTTTTCATAGTGTTTGCCCAAGGCCTCAATCACAGGAATTAACAGCAGTTAATTCAGGGATGTAAATCAGGCACTTCCCACTCTCTGCCCGGGCCATGCGTCCTCCTGTCCAATGCCCTGTGTATCTGCTGACTCCTCCTTGGGAAACAATAGGATTTTCACCTGTGTGCTCTCAATTTAAGCTGGTGGCCACCAGCTAACATCTCCTGACTCCAGTGTCCACTGGCTTTCACTGATTTGAAGCACCTGAAACAAACACCCCCCAGAAGGACCCCAGCTAACAGGGGTGCAGCAACAGCACACAGCTCTCTGCAGGGCAAAGTCATGCATGCCAGTCTCCTGCCAGAGTTTCATCCATCCCCAGGAAGGACCTCATGCTCCCTGTGAAGCAGCAAGCTCAGAAAACCAAGACCACACTGAGATGGCCTTGAAGTCCAGCTCCTGTGAAACTTTATGTTCATATGGCTAAAAAAAGAGCATCCACCTGCCAATTTCCTGTCTGCAGCCACTCCAAAGCTGGCCCATACTGTTTAAACATATTTTTTTAATGTTAAATTAAAAAATTCCTTCATTACAGATGCTGAAAGGTTTCCAATGTTTCACCTGAAACGCACACAGTAGATTAAAACCTTGAATGCAATGTCTGAATTAATGTAGATCATTGCAAAGAAATAATTGCTAAATTTAAGCTTATATGAGGAAAGTATTCAGTGAAGGTGGATAATTGCAAAACAAGGCATGTAGGACTAGATGGAAACACAGGTTCTACCTCAGACACTTATCAATATCAAAGTACTTGAGACAGAGGCGATTATTTCAGGGAATATATGTAACAGCACATAAATCCTTCATCTATAAAGCCTCCGGTGCAGCCTAAATTCATAAGTAACATTCATCCAGCTCAGCATTGCTCCGTGGGGCCCATGGGCAACCCGCAATCCATAAGGCACCAGAAGGTGGTCGATGAACTGATTGCAGAAAAATAATTAAGAAATTAAACCAAAACACACACATGCCATCCCACGCAGTTGGCAGGTGCTTATGTCAGTGCCTGCCCACAGGCACCGTTCACTCCCTGGCTGCTGGTGCTCAGATCAAAAAGGCTTGTTGGTTCTTTGATTTTAAAAGCTTGAGAAATGCTCATTTAGCTTCTGTGAAGCAGGGCAGAGCTGTGACTTTGTCTCCCAAAGCCTTCACCTTCTGCCACTGCAATCAGGAGCGTGCCACCTCCTCCCCACTGTCCCTGCACCCTGCAGAAACTATCAGCAGGATTTTCCCTGGTCCAAGCTGCAAAATCTGCATCTTGAGTCAGATTTCCTCAAAACTCTTCCCCAAACCTGCTCCCAAACCCCCTGGTCTGTAGCGTTAGCAGTGGCAGGACTGGACCCCGCCGTGCTGAGATGCCCAGCGGGGAGCATTACTGCTCAAGCAGTGATGCTGCTTCATCCACCCTCTGCAGGATCAGCCCACCCACGGTCCCCTGCCCGGGAACAGGACAAGAAGTGCCTGAACTGAAGAGTCTCCAGTGCAATGGAGTTAATCCATAGGGGCAACTAGAGGGATGCAACTCATCCAGTAGTTAAATAAAAGGTGAAAGAACCCCATTATTTATAAATTTGGCATCCTGACATCACCAAATAAAAACAATGATCGAGAAACAATAACATCTAAAAAATATTCTCAAGTACTACAGACCCCACAATTTTCCAGTGAGCAGTTAGCATGACCTGCTAGGAGTTACTGGTATGCATGTTTAGCTGATTGATAGATTTTATTAGTAAAGCAGATTTTCCTGTTTCGAGATCTGTTCCAGTCTCCAATTAGAGGTATGAGAATGTTGTTTCTCCCCAATAAAGAAACCAGCATCTTATAATTGCTCAGACAGAAGAAAAATATAGTTCAGGGATTTATGTGTTTTTAAATGACCCTTCATTTAAAGAAAAGATGTGCTTCCCCCTCGCCTCTTTGTGTGCAGAACCAGGACCAGCCAGGTCCCTGTTCCTCCTTGTTTGGGCTAACATCAAAAAAATGCCTGATGGTTTTTCTAAGAGCCAAGAAAGTCAGCTAGTAATCATGTGGGGTTGTGTGGCCAAAGGTACATAAACTGACTTCACATGGGACCAGCAGTAGATCAGATTGCATTGGGCTGAATGAAATAAAAAAATCCCAGAAGTCTAGTTTCTTTGGAAATGTACCAAAACTGTCTCACTATACCAACCTGGCACATCATATGTAAAAAAGTGACTATTTCCTAGTACAGTATATGGGGTGTTTTATAGAAGTCAAAAAATCAGAATGGCCTTAGTTTGACATCGTAAACACAATATACTGTAATGTCATTGAGAGACTACTTGTTAACCTACTTGTCCCAAGATTAAATGCTGAAACTGAGCACACAGACCTACTTACAGTTTCCTTCCAAGCACAGACATTCGGTAAAAATCTCTTTGCCATACAACTTGGAAATAATTACAATAACTACGTAATAGTAGAAACCGCTTCTGTTTAATTCACTGATATTATTTACATCAGACCAGAGAATTTACAGCACTGGAAAGCGATGCTATGAGAACGACACCTTCTTGTGCAGCTGATCTTCTCCCTCTCTGCATCTACAGCTATTCTCCTGCTTGCTCTGAAAGCAAAGCTACGTTTGTAGCTACAGTTTATTCTTCCTCCCATGGGGTCCCTCCCCACAGGAGGCCTGGGATGGCACAGCAGGGATGGGAGCCCACCACCCATCACTGCTGGGGAAGGGCAACCAGGGGTCTCTTCAGCTTGGGCTGCCAGACCTGACTCCAGCCAAGATTTTTTTTTTTTTTTTTTCCCTACTAAGACCAGACCTGTGATGGCAAGTTTGTAGGTAAAAGGCATGCGGAGGATTAACAGGTGTCTCTACACAGCTGATACCAGTTTAGCTTTTGGTGATAAAGAGCAGAAGCAATCTGCTGTGCCTTGGGGGCAGTTGTGGGATTGGCAACAGGGAGAGAGCTGTCATTGAAGCCCCTGAGCCCAGAGTCACAAACTTCAATTGTTAAAGTTACTACATTCTTAATCTATTAACTTATTTAGCAAGATTAATTTATTGTTTTTTAAGAGGCTGCGTGATGTATTGGAGTTAGTGCATCATTCTTGCTGAATTAGATATATAGTCTCAAATGTACCTTACAGATCACCAGCAGCCTGGAGGCAGGGATTACTTCACTTTCAAGAATAAGAAACAATGATATTAAAAGGTACTGCACACAAAAAGCTAATATGATTTTATGCAAATAAAGGTGATTTTTTATGTAAACCAGTACTTATTAAGATTATGCTCTCATAGATTACCTTGTGAACTCCACGGGAAAAACATGTCTTCACCTCTCATACGAGATGCCAAGCCTTTTAAAGCTATAAAATAGAAAATGAAACAAGAGCAGCTAGATCTGATGATGCATGCTCTAACTCCAGATATTAGTGACCAGGTGATCATGGGCATGTAGGTAGCCAAAAATGTGAAAAATCACTAGGAAACCAGTAAAACCAACTAACCTCCTAGGCAGCACAGGACCTACACCTAGAAGGTTCTGCCCACAACGCGCTTAGCTTTCACAATAACTTTCTGTAGCTACACCCAAGTGAGGACAAATCACTCCTGCCTGTAGGAGAGCTGCTCCCACCGTTAATGGTTAATAGATGCATGTAATGACAGTGGCCTTTCTTGCAAATGTGATTCAGGCAACAAAAAGTCTACATTATATTTATGATACTTGTTCCTAAAGTTCAAAGGTATTTCCGAAAATGGGAGTCAGACACAAAGATTTGCACGTGCTTTTTTTTTATTTATTTTTTCCTTGTATGGCTATTAACATGTAGCAATTAACTCAACCACGTTCTCATTGCTGCCAACTATCCCCAGCGAGCGTTACTGGATCTCACAGTTTGCTCTCCTTGTTGCATTCCTCAGCTCTACCAGACGTCAGTCCCCTCCTTTCAGAAGGGCTGAAAGCTCATTCCAAGCGAAAGTCCACAGCCCTTTTTAACCTCTCCACGTCTGTCTTAGGGTTTTTTCCTTCTCTTGTAATGAAAGGAAAGAGCACAGATGAGCTTAACCCAGTACAAGGTTACCCAAGTTATCTGCTCACCATTAGGTATCACCGTGCAGCGCTGAATTATTCATTCCAGCTTCCTAGGCAGGTGTGTGGCAAATTTCCATACAGCTTTAATGGGAATCAGATTGCCAGCTTCAATCCCAAATTCTTCATCTGCACCACAGCATGACTGTGAAGTGTTGCTGAGCAAGGGCGGGGTGAACAGCTATGTAGGAACAGACCACACGGTCACAGCTGGAAGAAGTATGTGGGTCTCACTTAATAAAACTTGATAGAAAATATTTGTAGCTATACAAAAATATCGTCAAAGCCGGCAACATGATACACTTCATGTAACCAACACGATTCTCTCCCTAGGACAGGCACGTACCATATTTCGAAGCTTGACTATCAGTGGGGACTCAATTTTCAGGGCACACAGGAGCGCACGCACAAAGCACCTGCAAGTAGATGCAGCTGAGGGTGGCACAGTTCAGGGAGGACATTCCTTGCATGTGGACTTGCTCTGTACCCATTTCCAGTTGGAAATTCAGAGTAGCACATGCCCAGGATGAGGAGATGGATCTCATCTACACATAAAGGGCATGCAGAAGGAATGGACGAGCCAGGACAAACCAGGTGGGACCCTCAACCCTAATGTGATCTCACTGGAGGTACCAGAGGCTACATGCATTTGAATGGCAGCCTGTGTGCACCTGAGCAGGTAACCCTGTGCCTCCTCTGCAGTCAGCAGAGCTCAGGGCACAAACATCTCATCTGAAAGTAGGTTGTCCTGGTTTGAGGTGCGACATAGGTGCTGACATTTAATTCCCTGACCATTACACACTTCCCTGCAAAGTACTCAGCCAATCAGGTCCAATACGGGCAGCAGAAGCCAGGTGAGATGAATCACACTGTGGGCGAGTGATACTCAAGAGCCCTTTGCAGGTGGTAGCCTCTAGATGAAAGCCAGCTTGTGTGGCCTCATCAAAGGGCTTGCCCAGGCCAGCAACCAGCAACCCAGGTGGCATGGCAGTTGAGATCTCGCTGGTACTGGTACTGCTGGATCTGGCCGAGGAGTAGGTGGTGGGGTGCTCCCTGGGTGGTAGCTCCCAGCAGAGCTTCCCCTGCCAAGTCGATTGCTAAACCCAGCCCACAATTAGGAAAGTTCCGTGAGGAGCTATGGGATGCGCTTTCTGTAGAGCACAGTAGTCACCTAAATGCCCAGGGAAAAAAAAGAAAAAAAAAAAAAACACCTCGTTTCCCAGGGAAATAACAGAATGCCTGTATTTATTCCCTGCCAATGTCAAACACGACTCAAAGCCAGATGTTAAAATAAAATGCCCTGATTTTTACTGCCACTACTACTTTGTGCTGATTTGGTCAAAAATAAAAATCCCTTAAAAGCAAGAAAAACTGCTCTGGAATAGCAAACCAGATCAGCACGGAAGAACAAAAAGTTGGTACAAACTAACAACGTCTGAATTTGTTTCTTTTAATAGATAAATGTCTGTGATTATCACAAAAGGGGTAGAGCCAGCAGTTTCACTGAAGAGTCCTCGACTGAAGGGTCCTCACTCTCTCCCTAGGCTTGCACAAATTGAATGACAGCAAGGCTGGGTTAGCTGCCAGTGGGGCACCGAGGGATGGCTGAGAAGTGACGGTCTCTGTGATGGATGGGGAGAGAGAGAGCTGTGCCTGGACACCAGCTGAGCTTGTGATGGCATAGTTTGAACCTGTGCCAATGGCAGGCATACCTTTATCACAGTGGAGCAGTCAAAAACATTCAGTACACCTGAAATCTCAGAGCTGTCTCAAATAACCAATGCTTTAAACGAATTTAAAACACCTCTAAGGTAGTTTCTTTTAGTCCAGTTGCCCAGGGTACCATACACGTCAGGTGAATCAGGTACTTGGGGGGCAACCTTTATCTTAATTACTCACTTAAATGAATAAGAAAATAAAACATAAATGGAAAGAACAAGTTCCATTTTGGCTATTATTTCAATGCACAACACAGAATTCAATACCTGCCGCTGTCTCATCTGGATCCGTCTCCAAATGAGGCACTTCAAACCACAACTACCCTTGCGAATTAACTCAGTGAGTTGCATATTGAAACTCAGGTGCAAAAGTGAAGTGGGAGCTCTGCAATGCCATTTAATCTTATTCAGAAAGAGACTTGCACATGTGAACAGGAACAGCAATCACTGGACAGCACAGGATGGTGCAGGAGGATGCAATGAGCGCAGGGGCCTTGCTGAAGGGGTTGGGCTCTAGGTTTTGCAGACCTAACTGGCAAGGATATGTTCCGATTCTCCAGAAGAAAGTGTCATCTGTGCACTAAATAACTACTACATGGGAAAAAGTTTCCTATTGCACCATTTCCACTTAGCATTTTCTCTGCTCCAATCTCTGCTTTCTCTTCCCAGCTCGCCAACACTGTCCAACTGTTTGCAGCGAACTGATCATCACTGGCTCCAGTCTGTTCACATTCGTGATTTTTCTACCTAGTTTCAGCTTCCTCCATGCAGCACTCCTCCCACTCAACAACATGAAAATCCACATTTGCATCTGCCTTTAATGTCTTCCTTACATATGGGCATTTCTTCAAATCAGCTAATTTGCTAGGGCAAGTAAATAGCTCTGCGTCTTTCTCATTCCTCCCTTTTCCTCTGCCCCACCAAAAGACTGTCCTAAATGATCCATCCTTTGCTTATCCTCTAAATGGATCACCTTCCTACCTGAGCTTTTGAAACATAACCTGTTTCCAAGCTGGCCTCTGCACCCCCATCTCCACTGCCCTCCAACACACCGGACTGGTTGAAGTGTAGGCGCTCACTTCCCCCCAGTCCTCCCAGTAACCTCCATGTCCCCCTGCTGAAAGCGCAGCACTCGTGAAAATCCATATCTAGAGACATGGGCCTAAAGTGGGTTTTTCAACCCTTCCATGCCAGAAAGAACCAATATTCTCAAATAACCACTAACCTTGTTATACCTCCTTTATAGAACTCGGACTTCATGTCTTTAGCATGAAGTTTTTAGACAACCTGTGATGGGGACTCAGCCTATTAACCACTGTAGAAAGTCTTGGCTAAGAGGCAGCAAAGATTTTCATGACCAGTATCAACAAAATCACCCTTACTGAAAAAAAAAAAAAAAAAAAGAGTTCAAAACAAAGGCCATTAGAATAAAACATCCTTTTTTTTTTTTTTTTTTTTTGTCATCTGCTATTTGTGATGGATTACAAAAGGCTCTGTTATTCCTGTATATATCACTCTTCAGAGGCAAACAGGACTCAGGGCTGAAAAGACCACAAGACATCAGAAGACCCAGGTATCCATCTTCATGAGATGGATAGAAGAGATGGGGTACCTACTTCTCAGAGGTTTCTTTTCCCATGGGACCTGAGCAGACATCTCTGCCCAGTGCCCCTCGTAGGCTGCTTGCCATCAGCACACTCCATCCCTTCACAAATCACCCTCTTTTATAGACTGCCTGACCCGAGCCCGCTTTTGACACTTGGGGAAACCCGTCTTTTTACCCCATCAGTTGTTGGCATTTGTCCTTCAGCAAAGGGGGCTCTCTTCGGTTCTGCAAGCCCCAGTCCTCTCCTGGCTTTCCCTTCTTCAGTCTTTCCCCTGCTCCTATTTAAGAGCCATTTCCCCAAGCCCCACAGCAGCTCATTCCTCTATGAGCACGCGCACCTTCTCCAACACGAGCCCAGCTGCTGCTGCGCACCCTGCTTCCCACCACGCTTGCTGCCCGTGGGGAAGTGCTGAGTACATCTGGGTTTCCAAAAGCAATGGTAAATTGTGCTGAGAAACAGCCTCGCCTCGCAGCACCTTCCAGCGCTTATAATGAAAAACAATACAGAAACTGATGAGGTCCAAAAGATTAAAAAAGGAAAGTATTTTTTTTGTATCAGGCTCCCAATAACTCTCAGGAGATGGGTCCTGGCTTTTTTTGCCACACTGAGCAACAGAGATGGAGAAAAGGCTGAGTGGTCATCTCAGGGCACGGCACAGAAGAGGCAGTTATGATCTTGAGATGAGGAAACTTTATTCAAAGGGACAAATAAAGTAATGAATGATGGTATCCTGGTGGCAAAAGGGCTATTACACACGAAATAAACAGCTTTAATGAGGTTGTAACCCTAGATTTATAGTGTCATCTTCATGCACAGGACTTCAGGTGCGTAACTCCATTAGCACTAATGGGACGTGCACAATTAAAGCCTCACACACCAAGAGGAGATTGCTACTATTAAAATCGGCCACCAACAAGCTACAGAGAGCTTCTCCCACTTAGCTCAGCAGAGTGCTCCAAAAGAGAGATGCTCATTTGTAGCTGCTCTGATCACTTTGCGGGATGGCCACATATGAGCACTTGCTGTGAATTCTCTGTACAATGGATACGAGCGTGTGGATATTCTTTTTTGGATTTGATGTTACTCCTGTCCCTGCACATTTTCTGGGACATCAGCTTTCCTCTGCCAGGAATAGGCTCCTGCTCTCCAGACATGGTCAGTAAAACTCTTGACTTCGGCCACCATCACCTCTCGCTTTCCAACTGGGGAGGAGGAGGAGGAGGCACAGACTTCCCACAGCAGGCGTACCCAAACCTCTCTGCTCCCCAGCATGTTGTGGGGAACGAAGCACAGGCTGAGCAGAGTGGCTCGGCTCACGGATACATCTTACTGTGCCTGCAGGGATCTCAGACTGAAGGCCGTCTACACTACTCATGGCAGAGCAATGCAAAACTACTCCGGTCAGTTGGGACATCACAGCAGCCCAACAAGGCGAGTTATCTCAGCCCACCGATCTACTTGGCTCCCAGAGCCAGCTCTGGTCTGGCCCATGCCCTGGTATGGCAGGATTTAGTTCTCGGAAAAAAAAAAAAAAAGACTCTAAGATGAAACAGCATTGAAGATACTCTGACGGCGGCAACAAAAATTGCCTAGAACATACGAAATACAGGACAAAATAGCTCAGTATTTTAAATGCTTAAACGTCTCACCTGTATTCAGGAGTACAGGACGTATTGCTGTGCCCGAGTGGCGATATGCCAGCTGGGACCCTGGGACGCTGCTTGTTTACCTGCTATTTAATAGTGGCACCAGGCGGCAATCACCAGTTGAAAAGGGCAGCAGCTTATATTACCGTGGTTTTTAGCAAGCAATGCAGACAACATTATTGGAATGGCTTTCTCGCCAGTGAGTGGTAGAAGCTACTTAAATCTGAATAACACCACAGTATATCTGAGGGTGATGGAATAAGGTGCAGAGGCTGCAAGCAGAACTACACAATGATAAAACATTAAATACCAATATGACTTTAGATATTATATTATGCTCTCATGAGAGTTGTAATTCTTCAGATATATGAAGCGTTCAGAAAAATGGAATTGAACCCTTCATCACACGATCTTTTTTTCTACAATATTAAAAATGTAATTTTACCAGAAGCCATGGGGATTATGTTCTTAATATACTTAAAGATTTTTACAAGGTAACATCAAAACTGACTGAAATGCCATACACATTCTTGTTCACACTTAAGTCTGGTCTGAAAGCTGTTCACTTCAGGCTTGCATTGTAATGTTCATATTCTTGTACTCTTAATACTCGCAGATTGCAACAGTACAAAATTTTGACATCATTCCTGAAAAGTCCATGTCCACACAGAATCCAGCAGCTTTACCATCAGTTTTAGTGGCAGCAGGCTTAAGCCCAGAAGTCTTAAATCTGATAGACATTAAACATGGAGAAAATTTACTGGTTAATCTAATTTAGCTAGCACAAGAACATTCTCTACAAGGCCAAGGTTATTAATGGCAGCACAAGTAGCCGCATTTATGCGGAGGCTACTTAACATTTTCCATTGTAACACTCCGCTTCAGGATAACTTTGAACAATTCAGGCTAAACATTCCTGATGTTAGCTGTCTGACTAATAGGATCTTTTTTGGGAAGCTTTTGCTCAAGGGATTCAGCTATTTCCAAGACTGAGGTTACAGAAAAGGGGGGGAAGGGGAAACCAACCAGAAAAAAAAAAAAAAGAGAAAAACTAGTTTCATATGAAAAGCTCTGGTGCTCCCATAAAATAAAACAAGAGTTTTTATCATCACCCTGCTGAAAATTCAAAGAATGACCAAGGAGGAAGGCTGAAAAAGAGTACAGAGTATGGCTGAAAATAAATAACGCGATGAGCTAATTATAGAATTAAGAGACGTAAGAAATTAAAAGCAGGTGCTAAGAAGAGGCTAAGCAGAACAACCTTGTCTGGCTGGTAGGGTCACGAGGCCAGGAGGGTTCATCTCATCTATGCATTTTGGCCTCACCACTGCTTTGCTGTTTGGCAAGTAGCAAAGAAATCCATTAACACTTTTCTGTGTCAGGTACATATAACCGGTAATTGCATTGTGCTACTGCTTTTCCACTCTCTTAGCTCTGAGAGAGAATAACTCCAATGCTTCCAACGCAGCCTCAAAATATAGCCAGCATGGCAGTCTACACAGATTCATACGATAAAATCTGCTTTACTAAACTTCGGAAATTTGAGCCCTCAAGAGACAGGAAAAACTTGAATTGTCAGCGCAATCTTCATCTAGTTACTCAGCACACAACCTTTTAATGGCCTAATCATGTATTATTTTCTCCACAAGATGCAATAATCAGGCAATTATACTTAGATTCTCCAAATGATATCAAGGACCTGCTGAGCATGGGCTGGATTGAGCTCACGAAGCACTTTAAAGGCATATGACAGACACAACATCTGTCGTAAGGAGCTTACACTCTGAAAATACTAAAGAAACAGAATCACTCCTATTGAAGTACTGGGATTCAAGGACCTGCTCAGGGAATTTATCCAGATCTGCCGAATCCAGGTTTAGATACAGGATTCCCCACTAGGCTCATGTCTACATTGCCAGGCAGTTGTGAAGGATGAAGCAGCTCATGTGTTTCCTATTGAGAAGAGCTGCCGTTTACATAAAGAAACTATTCACCTACAGCTACCAGCATCACTACTTACACTCTAGTAACAGGAGTGGCACCGTCAGGCAGAGATGATGACAAGGAGAGCTCATGGCTAGTGGGCCACAGGCAGGGACAAGCTTCTCTCCAGGTGTGGTGGTTTCCTCCTTTGGGACTGCTCAGCCTATAGTCCAAGTCGCCTCCCTCAATGAGGAAAGCCCACCTACCTTACGTAGGAGAAAAGCAAAGCTTTGGTTGTCCCAAGGGAGGAAGCAGCAGCCACCTATGAAGAGGATGAGAAATTTCAGATAGATGTCTGATTTGTACCACTTTAGTAATTTATTTTAAGATAGCTGAAAAATACCATAAATAAAATTTTCTTCTAATAATGTTGTGATCCAGTGAAAATTCTTATGACTTGAGAAATATTCACACCAACAAATGCTATAGGGTTCCCTGCCCACGGCAGGGGGGCTGGAACTCGATGATCTTTAAGGTCCCTTCCAACTCTAACCTTTCTATGATTCTATGATTTTACTTTTATGTCAGCAAGTGTTATTTGCAGACAACCACAATCCAGTCACTTCATGACCATGTTACTCCTTTAGTGCTCAATTCAGAAGCCTCTTTTCTTCTCACAGATCACCTTATTTCCCTTCTACAGATACATAAAATTAAAATGTCGGGGTACCTTTCCCAAGCAGAAAATTTTCCTTTCAGAGGGAGGATTCACTAAAGATTCATTGAAGTTTTATGAAAATCAATCAGCAAACGGAACAGTTTTTCATTTCCAAGTAGCTTGTTTAACTGCAATCTGTGCTGTCCACCCCAGGATGGATGCTGATGGTCCATGTGAACCCAGATCTGCACAGCTTCCTCTTCGCACACTCCCCATGCAACGCACAACTCTCGATATCAGAGTAAGTAAAGGGTTACGTCGAGCTTGTCTAAGGAAACTGGGCTTGTGCAGTTATGCTGCTGCTTAAACTCCGCTCTGATAACTTCTAAACTCATCGGCCAAGTTCAAGATGCTGGATGGGTGGGCTGGGCTGCTGAGACCAGACCTGCCCGACAGGCAGCCCAAGCGGGGCTGGAGCAGGCAGCCATGGAGAGCCCCTCGCGTGACCCACCAGGAGCCAGGCGGCCAAGGCTGAGCGCCAGAGCAGCACACGCTCCAAAGAGGGAGAGGAAGAAGCTCCTGGAAGGAGCTGAAGATAAAATGCGGCAGTTGTGTGTAGGAGTTATTGTGAACAGCTATTTGTGGTTGAACTAAAAAGACCAAAAAGCCACAAGAAACCAAGTCCATGACTGTTTGTGCTCACATACATAACTGTAGAAAATGCTCTTCTATGAACTGAAATGTGGAGTTTTTTCCTCCTAATAGATAGTCTTAGAACATGATGGTTGGACTAGATGATCTTGAAGGTCCCTTCCAACCTAGATGATTCTATGACTTCAGGAGTCACGTTAAAAAGGATTGAATTGAATTTGACCTTGTTGGTCCATGTAAACAAGCTGTTAGCATCACTGAAGCTCATAATTGCTAATCCTTTTGGAAGTAGTTTTTCCATAGCTAGTAACGATGGATTTGCTTGACTACTGTGTTGTGTTAAATGTTACAGCAATTAATATGACCACGCTTTTTGCTTAAAGTAAGATTAACACATAAATAAATAAATAAAATCAGTGTGGAATTCATACATTTGGTCCAAAGCAGAAACTGCTCAAGTGTTATAATCTTTTGTGAAACAGACTAGCCTTGATCATCATATTGTTTACTACCTCTCCTAAAATATATAAAATAGGTCATTATTAGACTTCACTTTCAGGCATATTTATTACCACAGCTTGAAACAGGTAAGTCTATTACCACTGATGCATTTCAGTTACATGTTTTCCTGCCTTAGATGCAATCTGCAAGCTAATAATTAAATCACTAAGAAGCCAAGTGAAAGATTTGGGAAAAAAAATAAATTAACCAATTCTGTGACTGAAAAAGCCTACTTTAAATGCTTCAGTGATTTGTTTTCAGATGTCTGGATACAGAAGCTAGCAAACATTGCACACGGGATAAGACCCCTCAATCTTTTAATCAGCTTTCAACTTTCTAACCTGTTGGTTAAGACCCCCCATCAGTTTTACTGAGATGTAAAAGATTAAATCACACACTGAATGACGAAAACAGGACACATTTTTGCATATAAGACTAAATTTGTATTGCTCAAATCCAGAAAAAGAAAAAAATAAGATCAAAAGTTTGATGTAGTGTACGATATTTAAGGAACAGCACCCTCAGTAATGGTGACAGATTAATAAATTGATCACTTAAACCAGAATGGAAATCCTCGTTGCACACATTCTTTTCATCTTGTAAAGCTTTTGAAGTCTTAGCTGTGTTTCTGCTGAATAAATACATTGCTGCCCTTCCTTGTTTATTTTACTGACACCCTAATGCCTTTTAATATCACTGTAAAATGGATCTGGCCATTTTTCCTCCCATATAAATGATTGCTTTAATTGAAATAAGACATTAACTTTTCTCTCACTAAGGAGCCTTTTGCCAAAGCTGCTGTTTTTAAAGACATCCTCAACAGCTCTGTGCAACTCGCTACTGCTCAGCGTACGACGAGCTGTGTCAACAGCAATCGGGCCTGCCAATTAAAAGATCAAAAAATAAAACGCAGGCCCAACTTTGTGTAAACCTCCTTCCAGTTGTGAAGTTGGTACGAAAAGCTTCTGAACCTCTCCCTCTGGACTGGTCCCAAGGAGCAGCACCACCCTCTCCCGAGCAGTGCCCCTGCATTCAGCCCCCTGCAGCTGCAGAGAAGGGGCGTGAGAAAGCTGAACTCGGGGCCGTAACCAGCACCTGAGGAACCGAAACTTCCACCACAAGGCTGATGTTCAGCCCACAGAACTTTCACAGCCACAGCGTCTTTCCAACTGCAAACGAAGCTTTCCAGAAGAATTCATGGAAAAGTAAAGCACAAAGCAACAGAAGGCACTGGATTCAAAGCAGCATGCTCTTTATGTTTAAAAACCAACAAGCTGTGGGCAAAATCTGAAGAAATTTAAAAGTATAAAATCCAGGGGAAGAAAACACACAGGCATGGAAAATCATGAGGGATGTATGTATCTTTCACCCCAGGGCTGGCAAATTGGATGAGAAGCAGTTCTACAGAGAGCAATTCGATTCCTCTTACTGCACACATTGCACATATTTCGGCTGGTGATATTATTTGCATCACCAGCTCCTAACGACTTCTTAACAGAGCACCAGGAGTTCTTTGCCTACCAAGTGAGAACCATTAAATAGTGCCTGCTTCTTAAAGATGTCTCAGACTGTCACCAGTGATTTGTCATACCAGAGATTTATCAGAAGGCAAAAAAATCAGGCAAGACTGACCAAGGAGGAGCGCAATGAATGACTCTGCACTCAGGAATTTGCAAAGCATAAAGAGCATAGACACAAAGACGTCAGATGTTCTTTACAAGTGTTACTGGTTGCCATGGCCAACCCCATCCAACGGCTCTGTTAGCATCTAAAAGGACATCTGAAACCTCACCCGGACCTTCTCTGGTCTGTGCTCTGTGCAGTTGTTTACATCTGCACAAACGCTACCCATTCTTACCAGGCAGCACCTTGTCCTCACGCTCTTCAGCTTGTCACTCGAGTCCAGACATTGGCAGGACCCAGAGGAATAGAAATGCAGGTTCTAAAGTTTAAGTATTTGGGGGAATAGCACGTGGAGCTGAGAAGAAAGAGGACACGATAACCTTATGTAGAATAACTGGGGAAAGCACCCCAGGTTTCCTCCACAGGGGCAGTCAGCAGCAGAATGCTTACAGTTCAGACAGAGCTTGGTCCAACTTTGAAAACTGCAAAAGGAGAAAGGAATCCCGGTACCTATCTTAATGTCAAGATAAGGACACGCCAAGTACATTTGGATTAACGAAAACCTCTCTCCAATTTGGTTTAATTTTCCTTAAATACTAATATAAGGGATTAGTCTCTGATAAAGACTGCGGCAGTTAATATCTGAGGTATTTTCTTAGATATATGGTCCAAAGTTTAGCATCCCTTCCTAGTGCCTGTCCCAACGATAACCTCGGGGCTGTCAGTCTAACCAGACATGTTTCAGGCTGTTAGAAAGGCTCAGATATGAACCTACTCCAATTTGCTTTGGGACTGAGTAGGAGCACGCACCATCCGTTACTGTGAGCCCTCGGTGACAGTGCTACCCCGAACTACAGCAGCACCAACTATTTCTATTTATGCAACAACAAGTTGCACCCACCCCAACTTACACCAGCAAAGCCCTTACGTCTTGCCTAGACACGAAAAGGGAGTTGGGACAGAGGATCCATAAGTAGGCAGCCAGGGCAGTATGACCAAGCTAGCGCTAAGATTAAGGGAGACGGCACTTCACACCCCACATAGGCTCAAATTATCAGTACAATTAGAGCATTTTACAAGTAGCAGTGGGACAGAGGCAGTAAAGGTCACAGCAAAATTGGAGCTGTACTGGTGAAGATCCCAAGTATTGACCATGTAGAAGAAATACTGTTTTTCTTTAGCATCAAAACTAACGGAATTGTTCCATTTTTTCTCCTTTCAAACCTCAATTTTGAAGGACTTGCCCAACGCCTAGCTTACAAGACTTGCCTGTAAGACTCATGCCAATTAGTAACGTTTTTCTCTTACGAGGCTTATAGTTCTGAACAAATAAAAAACAACTACAAAACGGTTGTCTCGGCACAGACCTGCGTGGCTAGGAGCGTGACAGGAGAGACGATGGCTAGATGCGGACTATGGGTATAACTAACAGCTGCAGGGAAGGTTTTCCCTTACGTGCGTATTTTGTCTCCTGCGTTACCTGTAGACACGTGATGAAGATGGAACCACAGGGCAGAGGCTTTGCTTGTCTGTGCAGTGACAACAGGCTCAGTGACTAAAATGAAGTTCTAACTTCTTTAGAGGTGATTTTTAAAGACTCTAATGTCACTACATTTTTATTAGCATATAAAAAAAGACTTTCACAGCCAAGGAAGGAGGAAAAATAGGTAGTGCTATGCTAATTAGAAATGGAAAGGACACGTCTTATGGTGAGTGAGCTGCCAACTCACATTAGGAAGAGAACGTGTAAAAGTGGATTTCCAGGAATATAGAGATAGTATGGAAAGCTCACACTAAACCCAGGATGGAGACGCAGCCCCATCCCTGTTAATTCCTAATCTCCACAGCTGCTGATTCTCATTTATCGACCAACAGCTTCAACTGACTCCACCTCCCTCGCCCAGGAAGGCTTCCTCTAACGATTTTCGCCACGACAGAAGTCCAAAATGTGATTCAGAACAGAATAGTCAAAATCATGGCCAAAGTCTACTTACAGCTCACCTACTTTTGTGTCTCACTTCCCTGTTTGACTCAAATCCACACCTTCAGAAGCCACAAATCTCTACTGAAGTCTTCCATATTGCTTCACAGGCTTTAACAAACATTTAGCACGTTCGATTTAGCTATATAAAATTCACTGATCTTGTTAAACTCCAGCACAGTAGAATATTACTGCCTGCTTTCTCACATTTACATCCTCAATCTTAAAGAACTAATTCAAAACACACAGCTTGTTTTTAACCTATTCCAAGTATTTATTTTGCTAACACCTCCTCCGCAGACCTTCTACTATGTATAATGTTACTGCTGCTTCCTTCTACACACAGTCACCACAGAGCCAGTCTTCTGTTCCCAGTTATCCAGAAGATCGTTTCTTCTCTCTCAAATGTCTCATCTTAGTCTAATTATCTGCTCCTACTTCTGTTCCCTGGTGATTATTTTGGTGTTTCAGAAAACTAGAAAATTAACACAGTCTGAGTATTATTTGTCTAGGAAATGGAATCAATCACGTGGCACTGCAGCAGGATACTTAACTGATCTTTGATTTCAGAGATGTTCACTGTAGGAAAGCTAAGACAAAGGTTCCCAAAGTTTCCAAGGCACAAGATCAGACTGGCAATTTGCCAGATATGTGAGGGCTGAATGAAATTTGCATCCATATTTACATAAATCCTACAATCACTAGTTTAGAGTGGAAAAGAATAAGTTCTTAGTCTAACTCCCAGTTTTCACACATTTCGGACTTTCCAAAACATCCACCTTAGAGGCTGAAATATTCCATGCTAGGGCTGTATTTAGAGGATGTTTTTTATTTTAAAAGACCAAACCACACTCCTTCAGCCATTTTACGCTCTCAGGACTCAACACACAATGACATGCAAGAAAAAAATCGAGAAAAAAAAAAGGAAATAAATCAATAGCAGCAACATTTGTGAGTTGCCATGACTCAAATCTTTAGATTAACATTCTTGTTAAAAAGATAAGTAGCCCGAGTTCAGGAATAAAGGCACATCCAGACAGCAGAGTTAATGCAGAGTAGGAACGGTGTCCATTCCACACCAGCCGCTCCAGGTTAGCACCTTCTGTCATGAAGACTTGTCACTGGATTTCAATCCAGTTGGTGGTAGCAACTGAACACGGGAACGCAGCTTAGCACCATACAGTGGGGATCAGTCTCCCCATAACGCTTCTCTCTGTTCCCAATGCGAAGCCTATGAAATATTTGTGATAGGGAAGGTCCATCACACCAGACTGTTCAAACAGATTAAAATAAAAATAAGCAACTGCTCCAAGTGACTAGCACGTTATGGTTGTAAGTTCTCAACCAAAACTAGGAAATCTTAAATTTCTTCTGTGAAGTCAGCTATACCGAGCATTTGAATTAATTTGCTTTTATTTCCGATTCCAAGCTAAATAAAATCTGTATTATTTGCCATGACTAAATACGAATAACTGCCAAACATTTAGAAAACCTGAGTGACCACAGAAAATTCCAGTCCAACACGGCCAACAAATAAGGAAATACTAAAATATCGTTAAAATTTGCCTTTATTTTTCTTACAGGAGAATTCCACACAAACCAAGGTGACTCTGTTTTACATGACTCTTTTCCCAATATACTAAATTTTCAAGAGGATCATGAACAGCCTAAAACTGTAAATAACTTTTCCTGTTGAGGGCTACAGCAAAGTTTCTTCAGTTGTTGTAATCTTGGAGAGCCTGAGCCATGAAAAGCTTGCCCAGGTTCTGTGCATTGAACTCCTTAATATTCTGGCAGTAGGTATTAATTTGACCTGTCAATAGGAAAGAAGAGAAAACCACTGTCAGTTTTGAAATTCAGAAAGACATCCTAGAACATAATTTCTTAAAAGCCAAACGTGCATGAATCATTCAGGATTTACACAGAGAAGCAACCAAAACAGCTCAACTACTCTATACTCAGGAATTTTACATTTTCAGTATTCCCAAATTGGTTTTGGAAGAAGAAGAAACTAAATTAGCAGAAACAGTAAACTGGTATGTTCAAAAACCCTTTAATTTTCCTACAGTTCTATTACATACTATTTCTGAAAAGACATATGACAATAAAAAGAATAAACAATTCTTGCTGCTGTACTGGAAGCTTAATCACATTAATCGTTCAATTTAGTTGCTCTAAAAATACTTCAAGACTGAATTTGAGTTCTGCTCTTACGCATCTGCCGTTCCTATTAAAATATTTGCAACAAAGATTTTTTAGTAGCAGATTGAAAATTGTGGTACTCCTGTTTGACATTTTGCTACCCTTTTTTTTCTACCTAATACTTCACTTTATTAGCTATTTCAAAAATCATCAGGGTATGAAGACTTGTCAGTGCTTTACAAATCAAACGTGCCCATCAAAACATTTTTATACACGTACTGCTCAAGTTATTTCCCTTGTTAGCTAGGAATAGCAAAACATGAAGCCAGTTTAATCAAAATTAAGACTGTTTAGAAGCCAATAAACTCTAAATTTAATGCTCTATTTGAAAAGTTTTTTAATGACTCTGAGACAAAAGAGCTAAATTTTATTCTTCATCCACAAACTTTACTTCATCTAAGTTGAAGTGGATGCTTTCAATTCTTCCCCTGACTATGGTAAAAGACCAAACGGAGAGAGTGCTTTAGCTGAAAACTGCTTTTTTCCTTTAAGTATAATAGTTTTCAATTCATCCTCTTAAAAGAGATGTTTCATCCTAAGCTATCACTTTCATAAAGCACACGTGTACACACACACACACACACACACTTCTGTTGCATTTTTAAGCTATGCTAAAGCTGAATGTTTAAATACGTTAATGCCGCTAGGATTCATTAACTGGTGAAAACTACCAAAACAACAGTTTTTTTGAAAGACTCCGGAAGGAATAGTAAATCAAGAACACTATTTCTTCGAAAAGGAGCACAATATTAATATTAAAATAATAATCTCTTGGTCACTTCAAAATTTAAGAGTGCTGGTTCAAATTCCCCCCTCTTTTTTTTTTTAATTTCAAAGCACTCTTTTCTGTATATTAAATTACCAGGATTTTGGTTGAATTTTCTCTCAGCACAAAACAAGGCGATAGCTAACTGATCCCAAATGCCTGCTGTAGTTAAACAATTCGCTTTCTTGTGACTTTTTCCAAATCTAGATTACTTAGCAGGGCACCTAGGTTTTCTGCTCTCTGATGCCATTGTGAGGTCCCAGGCATTTTTATCCTTCCACTGATGAAAAATCAGTTGGGGGAAGAGCTGGGGTATGAGTGCAGGGAGCAGCTTATTGCCTGCAGTAGTCACTACACCCATTTGTGCAGAAGGCTGTTCCGAGGGGTACTTCTCCAGATCTCCTTTAAAATCCCATTTCACCCTCTCAGATTGGAGCCAGGAAAGACTCTGGCTGCTGCTTCTGCCCTTTCCCATCAACCCGGGGGGCACAGATGGTCAAAAGCAGGAGGTAAGTACCACGGCAAAATAAGAAATAAAGTCTCTATACATAAAGTTTAAAACTTTATGTGGCCATTCTGGTTAAACACAGAGTCTTGCTTTCAAAAAACTAAGTTTATATCTGTATGGGTAACATGCCTCTGTTACTTATCTAGATGGTTTAAAAATCTTCTATGTGTAGAAGCTTAACTTCTAACAGAGGCATGGACTGCCTACTAGCAATAATGTTGTTTTTCTTAGCTACTTTTTTTTTTTTTTTAAATACTTCAGACACTAGGGCTGCAGATCACAGGCTGAAACCACTGGCTTTGACCAAATGAAGGACAGTATTTAGAATACTACCAATGCCAACACCATAATGGCAAAGGTAATGAAAAATAAAGATAACTTCCTAAGGTAACAACAGCACTTTTTCCCAAGCTAACACTTATATATGAAAAACAGTTGAGAAGGCTGCTAGAACATCACCTGCAATAAGGAGTGAATCCATTCTTGGAGGCGGCTGTGGTGGCTTAAAAAGTTTATTGATGTCCTCCTCAGGAAGAGGGGCTTCTCCTCGGCTTTGACGCTGCATATTTTCTTGCTGACGTCTCTGCTGGTACTGAAAATAAAGCAACAGAAACAGAATGGAACAGGACTTCCAAAGCAGTGAAAAGTTTTTCTTCTCAGATGCTCTCTACCCAACCAGGAAGTATGTTTTATATAATATAGGGAAGTGTAAGATTATACTTATTCAAAGGAATTCAGCTTATTTCAGATAACCCAAATGCAATTAATAGTTCATTGTAATTCACTGGTAACAAGCATTTCCCCCCCCAGGTTGGCACCTTAAATAAGCGAGGCACTGGAAAATTATGTTGCACTGAGGTAGTGTTAATTTTTTAAATTTTTTCATAAATATTGTATCTGATGGAAAGAATACAGCACAGTAGATAAAGGCCTCCATTTTCCCCCACAAAAAAGGAAAACAAGGTCAGAACATGTAGGTATGAGAAGCCTTTACCTCAAATAGTTATACAAACCAGAAATAGTTTTATGCAAGTTAAAGGTCAAAACAATATTAATGTGAAAGGGGAAGTGAACTTGATTAAATAAGGTATTTTAAGACAAAAAATATTAACTCTAAACTGAAAACAAAGTGGTGGCTGAAACAAAGCATAATGGTTCATTTTTCCAGTTATTTACATATTCTGCCACTTTGATGCCCTTTCTTTGTGGGTTACCAGAAGATATACTACAGTAGCAGTTTGTAGAAATTACTCTGCTATTTAAAAAAAAAAAAAAAAACCAATTTGTTTTTAGTGCTTCCCTTTGCCATGTAGATTACTCAAACTTTATAGAAATTAAGGCAGACCATTTCTTCATCTACTGGATAAACGTTTGTTCTTGCACAAGTACATACAGTCAAAAACACATATATGAGACTTCGTACTGTACGTCACATCCAGGAATTAGTTGTAAGGTTTGTCTATCAAAGCCCTCATATTCAACACAAAAAAAATCTTTAAAATAAACAGGCCAAAGCGTATGGGGTGTTTTCTCTCTCTTACTTCAATGTATCTGTGCATAAGAGTCTGAAAACAGTTCATACTTGGTGGCATACTCAAATGAAGTAATTTTTTTTCCAGTAGTAGTGACAAATACATGTTTTTGGTCAATGTTAAAAATAAAATCTTAAATGCCCATATTTGTATGTGAATTGCATGTAGTTTCTTCTTTCTTTGCATTATCCCGTTCACTTCTCAGCAGTCTGCCTATTATTCTCTATTGAAACGGCTTGCTCTTAATCACAATTGCTCCATTTTAAAAATGAAGTTAAGACCACTAACTATGCTGCAATGTGCCACTACTAAAGCAGCTATAGTTAGTAAAGAAATGAAGTGAGACACCATGGAACCTACTTTGCTCTGGTTTTCAAAATAAATAGATCCCCTTGTTATTAACAAAAACCTTTGAAGTAGATGCCATCTTTCTATTCAAATTAGGCAGCAAAGGAAAATAAATTTTCTGAAGATAACATGCGTGAAGCTTCTATGCCCTCAGGAATTACAAAGCCAGGAGAGACCACTGATGATGTGCTGCTTCCCTACAGTATTCCCGGTTCAAGTTACACTTTACTGAAGTGAAAAAAGCCAATTTTGATTTTAAAATATTCAGTGATGAAGCATTTCACATGAACCACAGGTGCTCTTTTTAATAATTAGCTACTTTGTGTAGCAACACCTGTAATATTTTATCTTTAAAGTGGCCTGGCCCATTTTCAGTTGGCCGATATTGAATCTCGTCATATTTGTCTGCTAGATTAAAGAGGTCAAATTTATTTTTCTGCAGGTACTTCTTGAATAAGCAAGTCACTCGTTAACTTAATTTATCACGAGAAGTGAATTGCGTTCACCAAGATCTGCTTTGCAGGCTTTTAAATCATTCTCATAGTGCTTTCTTCCAATTTACCAGCATTCTTCTATAATTAGACACAGTACTGCTTTATCAAATGCAGCAACAGCAAATAAAGTAATACTGTCTCCAAATCACAGAACAGTTGAGGTTGGAAGGGACCTCTGGAGGTCACCTTGCCCAATACCCCTCTGCTCAAGCACGGCTGCCTAGAGCCAGTCTCTGTACTCATATTTCTCTAATCAGACTATTTTGGATTTTAAAGAGGCCCTTTGGCATCAGGAATTGTAAGTCAGCATTACGCGATCAGTATTATTATCTACTGATACAAAACGTGACTAAAATGTCATTTCTGATCGGAGAACAATCTGCTGTCTTTCAAATATGGACTATGTTCCTTCGTTTCTAGATGCATGACTACATGTGTTCACATTAAAACAGTTTGTTTTGGAACAATTCACTTTTAGTTTCAGCTCTTCCATTTCATTTATTAAGCCTCTAACCCCTGTGTCCTCAGCATATTAACCAATGACTTTTGTTTATCATAAATCACTAACAAACATGTAAAATAGCAAAGAAAGACCAATCCACACTACATGTCAGCAGAAGTGAATCCATTTGATAAGTAGATTTATCAAATGTACTGGTCAGTGGAGAATTAACGTATACTTTTCTGTAAGAATTTTACCTTGCTTAGATCCGAATTCATCTCTCTTAGATAACACCACCCAAACCTTATTTTGTGGAAAAGAAATCCTCTCATTAAGGTTTTCCATGTTACCAACCTGGTGTTTTTGTTGCTGCTGTTTGCTTACGTTCCTCAGGTAGGTATTGTATTTAACTATGTCTTGGCTCATTTCATCCACCCTGTCCATCAGCAGCTGCAGACTCTTCCCTAGGTGATTACTGAAATACAGGAAACATTCATGAAAGATTAAATTTATTTGAAAAAATTATTTAAAATTTAAAATTCATTCCAAGTCACTCGACCAGCATTTCTGCACTAACGGCACAGTTTGTAAACTTTTAAGGTCCTGGTTATCTTTGTTCATATATTTATTGGATGACACTTTACATGGCATCTCCTCCCCCAGCATCTTTGCCTCATTGCAAATACCATATTTAAGTGTTTTGGTCTTTGCAGGGAACCTCCTAGTTATGAAAAAAGCAATGACTTGTGTGATTTTACTGATGTTACAGATGCAGGTCAAACCTTTAAAAGAAAATGTCTCATACTTTTGTGATATGCAACCCCGAACAATGTTCCAGGGGATGTGTTCAAAGAGTTTGGTTTCAAGTTACCACTAGCTTTTTCACAAATATTTAACTATCCCTCTGTAGGGATAGTTAAGTATTCTTCAGAACTCCATCTCACTAACTAGTCTATCAAACCACGCCTGGAAGTTCAGCAGACATCGCTTGATCTTAGCTGTTGAGAGGGAGTGTGGCGTCCAGTCCAGCCAGCTCCGCATTCCATACCACCGGCAACATGGAAGCAGCGAGGCTGGGCGCGTCCAGTTCCAGTTATGCGATCTACTGCCTTGGCCAGACAAATGCAGTCTGTTAAACAACTTTTATTGTAACCATTTTTAGCAATGGATTCAGTATTTTGCAGGAATGTTCAACTCAAGGTATAGCTTCCAAGTTAAAGTTTTGGAAGTTTTTAGGTTGGTGCCCATGGAGACAGTATTCGTCCTAAATTGTGTTTACAGGGTAGTGCAGAAAAAGAAGGATACTTACTGCTCTCTATTGATCCCTTTGATCAGAAGCTGGTTTGTTGGCTCTGATCCAAGCCTTGCCCAGGCCTACTTGGCTCAAGACCAGTGACTCAAAAAGCTAAACTCCGTCCTTCTCCTCCCCAACTGAAATCCACTACTATTCATGAGAGTTTCTTTCAAATAAAAATCATATCATTCAGTCACTGCTTCTACACGTTATCTGAGACTCTTTCTGCCTTTTACGATGCATTCCCACCATCCTATAGCCCATGGACCAGGGAATCTCGAACTGGAGGAGGCAAGCATAAAGTGAAAAGGGAGCCACATAAATAATACTATGCACATCCCTTTTTAAGTGTAAATTATTCCCCAAATCCATAGAACTCATAGCTGGAGACAGAAGCTGGGAACGTACTGAGGCACTAGAGGATACCTGCTGAGAATGTAGCTACAGACACCCTTACCTTTGACTACTAGGGCAACTGTTTTACCAGCTGAGCTGCCTGCTCACTGAATAAAAGGCTGTATCAGTAACTTCAGACTACAATTTATTTACAAGCCAGAGTTTTAAATCTCAGTTGTGTACAGGGGCAGATGGTGAGGAGGACTTCAGCTATACAGAAGCAAGAAAGGCGCCACTATAATAATTATTTTTAAACTTCTTGGGGTTTTTTTGGTTGAACATTTCAAGCACACGATATTTAGAACTGTGGAATATTGCCATGGCTAGGGGTGTGCATATTTTCAGTTTTTTATAGAGTTTATATTATACAGAGTTAGTGTTAGAACTGGGTATTATCAGAAATGCCTGTGTAGGTACACATTAATAGTCTTGTAGAGTATGTGGACATCAGGAATACATAATTATTTTACAGATAGTGTCCACATGAAATACAGCTAGTTACAAAGAATGATTTTATGTGAATCTCTTTGGGACCAGCTTAGTACAGCAGAATACAGAAACAGAGAGTTATTGTTAGAAGTTGTGGTAATATAGTGTTTGCTCTCATTGCCAGGGAAACAAAAAGCTAAAAACAGATAACTTAAACAGATGTGAACTGAGACATGAAGTGATAAGTATGCTGCAAATACAGGACCAGTTTTTTCATTGGTTCTCATGTGGCTGATACCTTTTTTCGCTCTATGTCTTAAAAAAATAGAAAGACCGATAAGAAGCAATTTTTTAAAATCTATATATACAAAGTTTATGCAAGTTTGATTCAGATGAAGTTTATTCTGGTGAGATTTAGGAAGTTAAACTGCATTGCTCCAGCCCGTAAGACTCATCACACACTTACTTAGCCCAAAGGCTCTTTTAGGTACCTCCTTACTTCTTGCACTCCCCTAAAGCAGATCTTAAAGATCACACTGCTAGGTACCTAAGTGCCCCCTATGCGTCAATGTAACTACAAAAATTAAAAATTAAACATTTTAATAAAAAAAAAAGGGGGGAGGGAGGAGGAGTGGTGCCCGTAAATGCTGTTCTCATTCCCATCAAGACTCACTTTCCTACAAGGCTCTGTGACAGTCAAATGCAGACAACGCGGAGCTCAGCACTTGCATTCACTGTTGTTCTGAGGGCATCGGTAATAAAGAAATTGCATTTTCAATGGATGCATTTCAGTCAGCTGATTCAGCGAATAAGTCAATTAAAGCAAGTTTACATTTAGATTAGCAAGTAGTGTAGACCAACAGGAACAGATCTATAAAGAGAAACATCTGGTGCTGAGAAACCAATGTCCACGCTACATGCGTTTCCAGGGGGTTTCTTATCACTAGTTCTAACACCGTCCAGTGATCTGAAAGACCATTAGTGTCTGAAGCACTGTACTATCCTCCTAAAGCCTATTTTCAGTTTAGTTTCATCTGAAACAGGGCAAGTCTGAGATCACCTAGTGGTGATGATCTGAACGCACATTTGAATTGAACTAAAAGACATAGCCCCACCTTAAGGTAGCACCAGGAGACCACCACACCTCAAATAGCAGTGAATCTTCATGGGAGAAAATCTCAGCTGCAGAATTGCTATCATACTAGGCATCAGCAAGTCCACAAATCGGGACTGTGTTCTTTTTTGGGGAGAAATATAGATAATAATAGGGGCAAAAGCAGAATGGCACTTCTCCAAAAAATATCTGTCATGTGGATTCTTACACAGCTAATGAAGAAATAATCTAATGTGAGAGCAGTCCTTCACCGAAATTGTTATTAAGATCACTCACCTGTAGTGAGTGACCTGTAAAACTTCCAGAAATTTATCATTTGAGACTTATCTGTGCAGCTTGGATGACATAATCAAAAATGCCAAAAAGGACAAACACACACAAGCTCTCAAAGGGAAACTGTTGAAGTCTGTTTAGAAAATGAACAGACTAGACAGTATAGCCTGCAGAGCAATTTCTCATGCTGTGCACTTTTACTGTAACAGCCTTATACTTGCTGGGGTATAATCCTTCACCCAAAAGGGCAGATATGAAATCAAGTCCTTGACACACGCATTACTTCTGATTCCTTGCTTAACAATTATCAAATATAAAGGTCAAATAATTCTGAGGGTGAGAAGTAGAAACCTGTGAACAGAGTAGCCTAATCTGCAGATGACTGCCATGGTCCTTTCTGTCTTGTTCTTCCTGCTGGCGAGCCTTACATTTGGAGGTGTTATGGTGTAGCACCCACAGACACAGAAAGCAACAACTACACATTAACTAAACTCATGGATCACTCACTACATGAGGGCATCCTGTTAGGGATCTGACGAAGACACGCCAATGCAAGGCTCCCTCTTCCTACAGGATTGCTCATACCACCAGAGCCTCCCTGTGCAGATGTATTTTCGGAAGAGCAAAGGTGCAGTTTGCTGTTGCCAGCAAAGCCAGTTTAAGAGGTTCCAGCATCGGCATCTTCCTGCCTCTCCCTCCCCCTTTGCCCAAGGATTACAGCACTCTCAGCTGTATGGATTCAGCTGTTTGCGTGGGCACACTTCAAACCCTTTCAGTGAAGCAGTCTACTGTAAATGCAAAACCACCCTCTGTTGGGGCTTCTTTTTTTTTTTTAAGGAGGCTGAGGGAAAGGCTGGAAGGGAAGAGTGGGAGCCTGACTTTATCCACCAGACTATTCCACAAAGCTATTTGTACTGACATATTCTGAAACAGATGAGGGAATAAAAATCTTTGAGGGTGGGAGGGGTGTAGAGATGAAATGGGGGCAGTGGGGAGGAATGATGCAAGCAGCTGGGGTTGGAACCTCAAACTGGCTCCGCTTCTGTAGGATTCATAACGGGGAACTACACATGAAGCCCACATTTACTTCAGCATCTTTAATCAGGAAAGGACTCCAGACGCACACTCGCTAAAGGTCTGAAATACCCAAAATGCAGTCTCGAGTCGGATTCCAAAGCTTCAAGGAGAGGCAACAATTCACATCGTTCTCAGCTTCCCGTGTCCTGCTCATTAATTTTAACTGTCTCCACACACAGCTCGTGGGCCTCAGTTTGCCCTTTTGGATAAGCCCACCTACCTGTGCTGGCCCAGGAGGGAGCAGGGGCACCCAGCCTCCGAGATCTGACTCCCTGTGCTGTACCCCGGCACTGAATTTTTGGGTAAACAATTCTGAAGCTGGAGGTGTGCAAAAAAAGATGGTCCCCTAAACTTCCCTATGATCACTATAAATGGATCCCCTCACTTAATTTCAGTTTGCTTGCACCCTGGCTAAGGAAGATGAGAAAAGGGAGCAGCAAAAGCAAGAGAAAGAAAACACTGTATCTGTTGCCTCGTTTTTTCCACTTTCCGTCAGCTCTACTGAGGCCCCTCTCAGAGTCACTGGTTTTTGGGAAAGGTGCCACCTTGTGCAGCGTTTCTCCTCCTGGTGGGAACAGCTTTGGGTGGATTAGAGAGGTACTGCTGGGCAAAGCACATCTTTTTGATTAAATATTTCTAAGGAACGTTCCCACCGCTTAGCAGAACTTGTTTACATCTCAGCATTTCAGCCCGAGTTCAACCTGTGCTCTTTTTAAGAGGATTTTGTTTGAATGAGATATGTAAGTCAGGAGTCTCGAGCTCCATTCCCTTTTCTACTCCGACTTTGATGTGTGCCTTTGGGCAACACATTTACCCTCTCTGTGTCAGCTTCCCCCATCTGCAAATTAGAGATTTTCATAATTATCTTAATAATCCGTTAAGCACATTGAGATTTCTGAAGAAGCAGTACAATGTATAAAGGTTAATATTGTTTTCGAAAGCCAAAGTAACTCTCCTTATGTCACTTTTGCAAAAATACTGCATCTGATGTTGAAAAATATATCTGCCAAGTAGATGTTACTGCAGTAAATGTTCAGCACATGTTTGCTTCTACTGACGCACACTATTAGAAAAATTGCTTGAGACAAATTGAGATATTATAGAACAACCCTATTATGAAGCTAGACCACAAAAAAGCTTTTTTTAATTTAAACTAGATCATCAATAGAATAGGGAAGAGATGGATGAGAATGGGAAAGTTGGTTGTAATTATTTCTCTGAAGATCTGGAACATTATCTGACAGGATTTTAATTCTTGAGTCTCTATCAAAAGACTGGCAGTACTCCAAGGTCTTCAAGACATTTTGGTCCTTAAGGGTAGCAGGAGGATAACAGTCTGAGTAAAAGGCCTTTACTTGCTATTACTTGCTAGCCTTGTGCTATTCTGCCTTCAACTTCTTTCCCTAGAAAATTCCAGTTAATTCAGATTTCACAAGAGAAACACAAATTTATGCCCAAAAAAGTAAACTACTTTATACAATTATCACAAATGTACTTCAAAAGGAGAAAGATATTAAGGTGCAGACAAAGTACCTCAAATAGGTACAGCTTCAAACTCAGACAAGGTGGGTGGCTGAACATGTGAGAATCTTGATGAAACAAACTCTCCAGAGGAGAAGAATTATGGGTAAATAATTTCATTGCCAAAACCATTGCTTCAGAAGATTAAAAAAGGTTCAGGGATGCTCCTAAAGAACCCAAATAAAATCCAAAAATCTGAACCAACACCACCCTTGCACCTACCCCCCAAAAAGTATCCTTAAAGTTACTGCCAACTAATTCTACGAGAAGCAAATTAAGTGAGGAGGACATGCACCAAAATTAAAAGTCGGTATCTGAAGTGTTTTAGCCACAAGTATTCACATACAAAAATAAGGAAATGTAAAGTGAAAATAACATTCCAGAATAGTTGGGGTTTGAACTCCCCTACTTCAGGCAATATATTCTTTGACAAAGAAATCTTCGTACCTGCATTCAAGTAAAAACTAGTTAAATATTTCAGCAGGCAGTATAAGTCACCCTACCTTGAATAAATGAGCATTAAAGCATTTTAATTTGCTAGATGAATTATACCAATGTAAGATATCACTGAATGTAACCAAAAGCAGCTATCAAATATTAAAGAAGACACATACAAAAACCTCCAGAATAAACCAAACTGGGGTAATTTCCAAAACTTTACTCTCCTTCAAACCAAACTAAACATCTCAAGTTCCTCAAATAGACCAGGTGAGCCAGAAGAATGCTGCCAGAAAAGTCAGGTCAAGAGACATAACTCAGAAATACCTCTGAAAACTGATGAATCTGTTGAATTAATTCCCCATTAGTGGGAAATTTTAGACATCAAAAAGCTCAAGAAATTGCTGACAGTATTTAGGATAGTAACTGTGTAAGTTCAAAGAAACACACTTAATTGAAAAGGTACCTTTAACCAGGTTTATCAAAAAATCCAGTCCCATCTGTGCCATCATCAAGAACAGCTGGACTACTCCAAGAAAACATCCACTGAAAAGAACCCTTGATTCTCTAAAAAAAAGTTCTCCCTTATTTCCTGTTGTGAAGGATTCCTAAACACAAATGATGGAGTTTCCTTTTTCTTTTGGCCTCATTTTTTTCTTGATCAGTCTCATTTACTGACACAAGGACCAACACAAAAGCCTGTCTTGTACCAGGCTATTAACACCATCATTCCAGAAAGAAAATTAATTTGTACAGTTCTTATCTTTTATCTTAAGTCGGGGCAATGGTATGGAACAGTTACTACGTTAGATGTAAAGCCGATGAAAAACTTCTACTGTGATTTGTGATCTGTTCAAATTAATTTCCATTTCCAGAATTCTAGGATAGCACCGTGCTAGGTGATGGGTAATCCCAACCCTTTGCACAGGAGCAAACCCTGGCATAGAAGCCATCAAAGCAACACTGTCAGTTTCCCTGAAAACCTGCTGTATTCTCACACAATCCTCTTTTTCACAGTGAAGTGGTAGAGCTCATGAAGAATCACTGTCATCATCTACATCCAGTCCCCACTCTTTCCTCAGATGGTAAAAGCTTTGTGATCTTTGACCAAGGAAAGAGCCAGACAGAAAGCCTGCAAAGTCAATCAGGCTGAACATCTCAGCAAAAATTCTTCACTTCGTTAATTCCAAGGTGCAAAGTTATAACTTTACTGCATGAAATTATTGACTAAGTATCTCTTGCAACATTTACAAATTCCCTGGCAGAGTTCAACACTTACCTGTTCTCTCTTGACCAACTTCTCTAAAAGCTATCAGATCCCTCAATACACCCTCATAAGCTCAAGAAAATAAAGTGGAAAATTTCTGCTCAGGCAACATACGGACCGCTAGCCATATGGATCCATTAACACAAGCCTTACGTGATGGGGGGGGTGGGAAGGAGGAAGAGAAAAGAGGCCACTAGTGTTCAGCTAACTTGGTTGTCAGAATCAGAAAGGATCAGAATCTTGGCAGACAATAGCTTGAGGTAAAAAGGAAGTGTTACACCCCAAAAATCTATTAGTAAATATGTCCCAGTTTCTACATGCAACAAGATACTGCATCATTTTGTGCATCTGGTTATATTGGTCATCCCAATAACAATCCAATTAACTGTACTTTGCTGCATATGATGTAAGCATCACCAAAATTCTGATCATACTGCTAGAGATCATGCCTACTTTGTTATCATAAATGTATTTTCAGGGCAAAGTACTACAAGAACAAAAAGTTATTCTTAGATAAAGTTATGAGAAGATCATTCTAGAAACTCTTGAACAATTTCTGACATCATAAATGCTGGCTGTCATGACAATCAGTCTGAGCATTTTTGCCAGTTTCTCTGATAGAGGTTTTATTATTGCATTTTATTTTCAAATGCATTCAGCTGCCAAAGTAGAACAAATGTGATTTACTCTTTATTAAAATAATTTATAGAGTTACTTAAGGATTATTTAACAAAACCAATTTTTATTTCCAGATCTATTTGCCTGAATTTTCTGAATCCCAGTATTTTCTTGAAGAAATCTACACTACTGAAAAGATTAGACAGTTCAAGCAGTAGAGGTATATGCGGATCACAGACTGAATTTAGTCCTTGAAATAATGCTAGAGTTTTACCATGCAGTTTTTCCTTCAGCAAAAGAACATGAAGGGTAAAGTCTTAACCCCGTTAAAAGTCAAGGCAAAGCTTCCATGGACTGTAATGAGACTGGGATTTCACCCAAGGTGTTAAACTGTGGTTTGGGAAAGCGAATAAAAATACATCCATTATTGTAACAAGTACTTACCTGCTAGCCAGACTGAGCAATTCATGTCTATCGGCTACTCCGGATTTCTTTTCCAGTTCCCACAACATCACATTGATCAGGTATGAATTCTTAATTACAATGGGCACTTCTTCAAACATGTTTTCATAAGCAATATTTGCTTTTTTCAAGCTGTAAAAAAAGTTTTAAAAAATTTATTAATATAAACAGTAACTCTCCAGTTCTTTTTGTTGAATTGTTGCTCCAACAACAATTGGCATTTTTGTAAAAACTCTTGATTTTCATAGTTCCACAATCAAACAAGAGTCAAGTTTTGGTAAGAGAGCATTTGCATGGCAAAACCTCACTTTTACAAAGACTAGGAAAAGCTGCTCTAGGAAAAACTCTCAGAAGTCAAGCAGCCGCTTTGCTTGCTAATACATTACTTACATGAAAAAGCCTTCAGCAAAAGACTGTACTGACAGGATTAACTCTGCCCCTTCCAAAATATTTTACTGATTTCAGGGTTTCTTAAATAGAAGTGAACAGTTAGTTACCAGGTGACACTGAAATACCCTTAAAATCATAACTATTACAATGAAAAATAATTTCCCCAATAGCTGAATAATTACAATTTTTACTGCCCAGAAATTAGATTGACAAAATAGTATGTGTTTTGGAATAATTAAATTCCATGGTGGATATTAAAATATAAAATTTCAATGTAATTTTTTACAATATACATATAAAAACTATTGTTATTGCTTTATTATAAAAGTAGACAGTAATACCTTTCATAAAATCTGGAAATAAAGACATGACCTGTAAGTTTCTAGGAAACATATCCTTAACTTCTCTGTATGCATATTGGATTTTGGAAAAAAAACTTTTGCTTTTTGCCTTCAGTGCCCCCTCCCCCCCCGCCTTTTTTTTTTTTTTTTTTTGACTAAGCACAGATTCATTTGTTCATCATGGAAATGCATTTTTTTGACACTAGGCAATGAAATGATTCCATTTTTCCTCAACGTAGAAAGTTTAACAAATGCTTGTGCTCTTGCTGTTGACCACCAAGCTGTCTGAGGAAAAAGACGACAGTTAAGGCCTACATCAATTGCAAGCGGCTAATCTTCTGAAACAGAGTAATTATCCTACTTTACTCCAGAAGATTGTGTGGAATAAATACAGAAGAACCGCTATTCCAGAATACCTGTTCAATTTTCCTTTTGGAAAAAAAGAGCTTAAAGACAGACCAGCTATTTCCCCTTCTCCATTTCTTTTTTTTATTTTTTTGACTCTGTTCCCAGATCCAGCTATCTTCACCATGGTCCTTACAGCCAGCCCGCTGACCATCTCCAAACTCAGTTTAAGTTCTACCACTTCAGCCCTTATGTAGGTGCCCAAAGACAAGCTTTCACGCCTTCTCAGCCCACTATATCAGTGCACGTCTATCACTACCAATATTTATCCAGTTTCCCCAGCATACACGATTACATGAGATTTTAAAATACAGTCTTTCATCATGCCATGTACCCTTCTGCCTCTCATATAATCCAGCAAAACCTATGAGAAAACATTCTTTTAAGTTACTTACGCTTCTGGAGAGAAGTCTTTTTCTTTGCAAACTTCCATCAGTTTGGGAGTCAGCCTATACGCCTTTAGTGACAAAGACCCTTGGGCAGTTTTAATGGGATCTATAATTAAAAATGGAGGAAGTATATTATTAGTAACTCCAGATTGCTTTTTTTTTTTTTTGGCCTTTTTTTTAAATATCTGAATGACATAAACAGAAGGAAAATAACTAAGTAGCCGTGTTAAAAAAAATTAAGACAACCAACACAGAAAAGACACTATAGCAGAAGTAAACCTACACTGAAATGCAAAATACATCCAACTGTATACGGTGAAGCTAATTAATAAAATTAACTTGGAGAACATGGGGGGATCTAGACCTATTCTACTCACAACATTATTTCCCCATTAAAGGTCTAATTCACATTTTTATTTTCTTTCATATGGACTATCTACAGAACTCATGTAAGAGGTACCTCATTTAAATAAAGATTTTTCCCCTCCAGTCATTATGCAGTAAATTAAAATATTCATTAAACTACATTTTATACAAAAAGCCTGTAATTTTAGAGTAGCAATAAGCTAATTTAGATCAAGTTGCCCTGCTGCTTTGTGCATAACAACGTAACTGGTATATAAAAAGATCAGTTTTGCCTTGACATACTCTACTGAATTTAGGGGGAAATTTTCTAAACAAACTGTTACATTCCTAGGACAAAGAAGCTTAACACTTGCAGCATGATAACGGCTGAAGCATGCCAACATGAGAATAAAAGCTGTGTTAACATTCATGTTGTCTGAAACTTAACACAGTAAAACTTTTAGCAATCGGTGATAAAATGAAAACCAAAATAGACTGAAACAAGTGGAAAATTCATCAAGGTCTGATGATGCAATGTTTCCAGCCAATATAAGTATACTTTAACAACTTGTTCTTTACTGTAATCCAATTGTTAACATACTGAAACAATTTTGGGGCAGCTCATAAGATTGATCGTATTCATTAGTATTTTTTCTGACAGATACTCAGGACGTTACATTTACTTCTCAGCTGGAAACTATATGCAAGTCTGCCAGATATGGCAAACTGTGAGTGTTTGGGGAGGGGGAGGCTATAAAGCTGTTAAATTGCCTACGGTTCTGATACAGCACAGAACATCTGGTCTGGAGAGCTTGAGGAAACACCATTAAATAGGCAGAAAAGAAAAAAATCTTTGTGCTAAGAAACAGTCCAGGTTTTGTATGCTTCTGTCAGAGGTATAAAAAAAACCTTGGCAATTCGTGCGATGATTGGTCAGTCACGTACAGAGCCAGACACGCCAGCAAGCGGGGTTTGTTAGACATCTGGTCGGGTTCCACCAGCCCCTTCCACGAGGGAGGGGAGATGAAGGAATAAAAATGAAGCAGCTACTCCAGCATTCCAAAACGTACACATCAGGGCTCTGATAGCAAGAAAAATAAACAGAAAGAAGGAAACCCTGTCTAGACTTAGCTGCTGCTGAGGCTGCCGTAGACACAGGGTTGGTATTTACTTGAAAAGGCCTGCCAGGCTACTCTTACAGGCAAAAGACAGAATACAAAAATAGTAGTAATAATATTAAGAGGGGAAAAGAATAATAAAGGAAACCTCATACTAACCGTAAATGAGAACTACAGACTCCTCAATTGCGTGCTGGTAACTGAACTGGGAGTCCAGGAGGGCACGAGTGACAAAAGAGCCATAGTATGTGGACTGGTACCAGCCAACGTGAAGATGATCAATGTTTACGTGGCGCAGGCTTCGCATCATTTCCATCTGGTATTGAACTAGATTAAATAAAAAGTATGTTTAAAAAGTAAACTTACACGATCTGTACTATTTCAAGAGAGAGCTTGATGTTAAATGAGTAAATTGTGATTTTATTTTATTTTCATTTTTGCAACTGCGCAGAGGTTTGTTTATTCACTGCTGGACCGTCTTCATTAAAATCCAGAGCTTCCTCAGAGAATGAGAGTAAGCCTGGCCTGAGTAAGCAGACTTTTTTCAGTTAATTGCTAAAGTGATCAACAAACTGTTACACATCATTTACAGTGTGTATTAGCTTGCTCATTCATAAAAAAATATCTGATACTGGGTTTCATTAAGGAGTAACATTTTACCATTTTATAACAAAGAAATACTCTGTTTTAAATTGCAATACTGTCCAGGATTAGATAACTTTTGGAATCAAAAGGAGAATTATTTAATGAGTTTATGAAACAGAAGATGAACTATTTACGTCTTTTTCACAACATAAAACTACATTTTCGGTATTAGAGTTTGGGGGACAACTACAGCTGTCAGATAGTTTTGACTGCATTTATCCTCAATTTTTCAACAGTTTCTTCTTTTTATATGTATTTAATGTGTAAGTATACATGTATGTATAATATTATACATAATTCACACACACGTACCTATATACAGTAAGTTACCTTAGACAGCAGAAAATGGTTTTTGTCAGGCTTTTTACACCAACAGCTGTAATGTTTCATTGTACCAACACATAAATTCTGTTTCTACTAAATGCTTCATTCACACAGATTGCCTTGATGGAACAGAATTCTATTCAGGAATGTTTAACATAATCCCATTTAGCAGATCTACACACCTTATCACTTATCAGACCTTTTAAACAGACAAACACTGTGCCTGACAATTAAATTTGAGGAAACAGATTTCAGTGTGATTATCAGATGAAGCAACGCTCACAGCTAGCTGATGGGAAATCAAATGCAACAATACTACACAATCCCTAAATTTTGTTTGTAGCTGAAAAGTTTAGAAAGATAAAAAAATAAACCCCTCCTATGCATTCATTTTTGTTAATTTTTTTCAAGGCTTCTCCTTGCACAGAAGAAAACATGATATTCATTATAAAATAAAGTAACATAATTAGAGAATAGAATGTGCCACGTTTTCAGACCTCACTTCATATCCTTTCAAGGGAAAAAAAAATCCAACCATATTCTTTAAAGATATGAGGAGACATTTTTCAACATTGGACAAATATTTTTCCAACTTATCACCCTTACAGCACAAACTACATTCTGCAGTCTGCTGGCCCTTGTCATTAAATTGCCATATCTTACTGACCGTACTTTTAAAGTAATCTATGTACAATTATATCAACCCTCACAGACTTCTTCCATCAGCATATGTTGGTGCTTGCATTCTATTTCATAATATCTTAATAGAAATGACTTGCAATTTGTGGTTCATCCAGGACACCATGATAATACAGACACCCCAAAACTAACGCAGCAAAACCACCCAGGCCAGAGTCTGGAACCGCCCCCCCGGCACGAGCAGAGACCAGGCCCGGGCTGTCTCTAAGCCCAGGCAAATCTGAAGATGCCACTGTGCCCTTGAGGAGAGCCAGCAGAACCGCCCAAACAGCTATCTGAAAGTCAGTATGAAAACCTTCCCCCTTGCCAAATAGAAATAAATTTTAATCCCGCTTTCATTGCGCAAGTTCCAGAAACAGTGGCCAGTTTCAAGCACACTCCTCGCACAGCAGCCCCGATGCTTTAGCAGGTGGCATCTCAACGTTTCTCACAAGAGCAAAGCTAAGATCCAGCTTGTCAAGGAAGTTCAGTCCTTAAACTTACAAGGTTTTGTTGGGTGTTTTTTTTAGGGGGAAGATGTTAGGTTTCTAAATTTTACAATTAAATCATAAAGAACATAGATCTCCCCCAGAACAAACTAAAAGACTCCTGCTGTGACCATGATTTTGAATTGAAAAAGCATACGATCCATTTATTAAATGTAGCTACAATAAACTATTTTGGTTAAAATAAGGTTTTCAAAGATATATCTCTTTGGAAAGCAAGCGAGACTTGCTTTTGACACGACGTGCTACAACAGGCTGAAACATGAAATTATGGTTAGAGCCTTTCTAGCCAAATGAAGTCATGAAAAGGAAAAACTAGAAAGGGATTTTCAAAAGCAGCTGAAAGAGATAAAACATTTTTTGAGAATGAAGTTAAATGTGGATTTTTAGATAGCTGAGCTAGACTGCTCCTTGCAGTGGCAATTCTCTTGTAATTGAGGGCACTGTCAAAGTAGAGGTGGTCATGTAACGATGGAAAAAAGATACCTATATATAAATTCCTATGAAATCATGTGGTTGACCCATTCAGACAATTTCTCCCTTAAGAGGTGTAATGTTAAAGAGAGGGAATACCCTAAGAAAACATTACCCTAAGAAAACTTGAATAAAGGTTTATCATGCTCTTAAAAGTGCTCGTCTGAGAGGTAACTGGTAACCAAGTTCCAGGACAAATTCTTTTCTTAAACACGGTATAACCAGCAATGTGTAACTGAACGTAAGTGTAAGCAGTATCGTCTCAAAGAAAAAGAACTCACTGAAAACCATCCAGATTTCAAGTCAGCAATTCCTCCTCTCATGACTGTTAGCAGTTAGATGATAATGAAGGCAATAGCGGAAAAATCTCAAAGAACCAATAAAGCATCAATAGCTAACATCTCTGCCTTGGGAAAACAACTGCAGAAATTAAAACATGATGCAGTCCCCACCAGGGAGAAATGGAAACTCTTTTAACCAAACTTATATATTTTATAACATGTATTAGTAGCTAGATAGCTCCAACAAGCTGCCAACTTGCACAAATGGGTAACAGCCCGCAAGCTGCTTTTGTTGATACCGTTACCACTGTTTCTTTACATCTTCTGCCCCATCTACAGAACATTATCTTTTTACCTAGAAGTTTAGCACAGACTAGGAAAGAGCTCTCTCTTTCCACCCAGTTCTCAATCTGCTAGGACTCGGGACGGTCATGCACTTCTGCTAACGAGGAGTTCACTGTTTCAAGCCACCGTCCTTCCCAAGCCACGTCACAAAGGTGCCACTAAAAAGCGCCATGAAGTCTGAGAGTGCCCAGAACTGAGGTGAGCAAGGAAAAGGGCAGGGAACAGCCAGACCAGCACACTTTCCCCATCTCCCTGACACTTAAACAGTGCACCTATATTTTTTAGCAAATTCTTTATTCAGAAGTGTCCTTACGATGAGGAAAGCCAACAGTCACACCTGTGCTTCTCAGTGTGCTTCTTGCACTGAGAGCACACAGCCTCTGTATCCTGAGCCATCACCATGCATCTCCTGAGCACCCTCTCTGGGGTGGTTCATTTTATTTTTTTTTTAACAGAAGATTCTCTCTTTTGCTATTATTAAAATAAACCTCCTTCCTATAAAAGGGCAATTTTTTAGCTAGTTTGCAAACAAATGGAAGTAGGGGGGGATTAATGCAGCTAGAAAGTGTTACTATAATTTGTCTAAAGTTGAAAAAGTGTAAAACTATACAGTATGGGTGCTTTGCTTGAATATGACTGACTTGCATGAATTTGTACTAAGAAAATCCCTTGACTGAAAACAGCAAATTTCTATTACAGTACTTTGGTGGGTATTTTTTCCCCCTGAATTCAAAAATGTTTTAACAAACTTGTTGTGAAAGACTAAATACTAAAATAACGTAATCACTTTTTGTTTTTCTAAAATGTACTGGTAACATTAGAAACTTTATCTGGGCTTTAAAATATAGGCAGTATACACCCTACCTTACCGATTAGAAAATTTCATACCTAAAATTATATAATAAATCAGAGACAAGGCCAAGAACTGAACACTAATGTGATGATCTGTTCAACACTGGGACAACTCAGCCACGTTCTCTAAATACCTCAAAATATTCTCGGTCAATAACTTCACTATTTGAAAAACTAATTTAAGAAAAGGTCAAATCAAGTGAGACACTGAAAAAAAGGTCCATGTGAGGATTTTAACATACAAACAAAGACACCAGAGTTTACAAACAATGGGCAAACTCACATCCTTCTTGAAAAAACAGCTTATTTCTACAATGTTTCCAAAACAAGTGTTATTGTCACAATCTGATACATGCTGCAAGTTTATTTATCACTGTATTATTTTTCTTTCTTTATAAAACATTCATTAAAATCCAGCTCTCAGGAGGTCACATATCAATGTACGCGCTGCCGAAATTTAGTCCTTAAATAGTTATCGTGGCCATCAGATGAGAGGCATTTCAGCCCGGCCCCATCCAGGCTCCTGGTAAATGTTATGACACGCAAAGCCCTGATCAAAGGTGGCCTGGAGGCAATACATTTGATGGCACCTCAGATACTCAAGGCTTTAGTTTCCAAAATATATTTTAAATTGATACGCCTTAAAAAATTTGGTTTCAAGGGAAGCAACCAACACGTCTCCTAAGCAGCTAAGCCCCACCAAAGAGGAAGAACTTCGTACCCAGTATCACAGGCTGTAGACTGACTTTACGTTGCTGCTCACCCAGATGGATATACTGGACATGGGCAGCACTACCAAAGGAGGTAACAACCAACTCCATGCTACAAACCACTGACATCTGCATAGCCTCCAGTCTGGATTTCACAATTAAGTGTTTGTCTTGACTTACGTTTTACAAATTTGTCCTTAAACTATGAACTCAAACAGCAGAAGTTACACATCTTCATGAGGGCAGGTCACCAATTCCAGAACAAGATAGCCCTTTTCTGCTCCCTCACCCACAACAGCCTCCTCAAAAAGACTCTCTGGATTATCTGAAGATGAATATTCCTCGCAGAAATCTTGGGCATCCAGAAGACAGATTAACTAAAACTTAGGGTTGTCATTAAATAAAATTTACTCAAGACTGGGCATGCTTTCCATGGGACACTGAAGTCCATCAGAAGAAAAAGCATCCAGCTCCTACACTGACACTTCCCTGAATTTGACTGGCAACATGAACTCGGCAAATTTTGGTTATTCTGGTCAAACTATATTGAAAAACAGCTAAAATATTCCTTTTATAGCACCACTACTAATGTGGATAGTATTTTTAAGGCAATAATTTGTCTCTTTTGAAGTGCTACCATGTGGTAGCATGCGTACTGAACAAGTGCTATACACTACGTGGTACTTTTTAGCAGCACAAAAAATTCTGTTTTTTCTATACATATTAAGCTTTGCCAAACCACATGTATGCTTCAGACAGTATCTTCAATGACTAAAACAAGTTAGCAGATGCTAGTTCAAGGAACCAGCGTATGCATTTGAAAAGAAGGAAAATTGATTTATTTAATTTAATTAAGCACAGAGAATTATGGAGACAACAGATTAATTCGTTTCCCTCCACGCACACAATCTCAATTAATTGTCTAAAAAACTATGAATCACAATGACTGCAACTATTGATAACAATTCCAATTGTGAAGATACAAATATAATTAGTACCACAACCAACTTATTCTGGTTAAAAAATACAAATAAAAAAGATGAGCAAAGAGAAACAAGAATTGACAGTTAATTCCAGCAAAGGCAATATTTTATCAAAGCCTTCAGATACTGTTGAAACATATTTAAGCTTAAGTATGCAACACATATGCATGCACGTATTTGCAGATTTTTATCTATATTCAACCCCCCCACACTTCTCCCAAGACAAATGTACAAGCTGAGTAATTCAACAATTCTCCTATTCAGGGAGAAAAAAAAAATAAAAGTAAATATTGCCTTCCTCAATAATATTCATTTCCTCCTCTGAAATATCAAGTCACGGTTACAAAACAGTACTCTATTTTATGCACTTTTGCTATACTGAGCTGAAAACACCTGATCTCCTCTAAACTTGGAAGCTAAGCAGACCAGAGCCTGTGAGTAGCTGGATGGGAAAAAATCACCTGAAAACAGGCAAAAGTCCAAGAGTCATAGTCAATCATAAGACCACAAAAACAAAAGTGAGTCAAAAGACTTAATTCAACTCCATTTTAATTGCTAAATTCAGGGATGAAAAAAGGGGTAGAAAATATTTGTCTGAAGCGGATTAAATTTTTCTTAAAGAATTCTTGTATTTTAATGAGTTCGCAACTGTGGTGGAAAAGCTGCACACCATCTGAAAGCACTCTTTACAAATCTGCATTTTCTTTATAGACCATGGCATAAATTGAAAGCAAATCTGTAGCAATCACCTCCATTTATGCCACCAATGCTACTGCTCTCGTAAGAGCAAGCCCAGCCATCTTCTGTGATGCTCATTACAGCAACTGAGGCTTTGCTAGTGTCTTAATGCTTCCTAAAGCAAAAAGTCCTTCATTTTATGAGAAAGAAGCGGGGAAACAGAAGGGGGAAAACCCTAAAATAACTATTCGTAGGGTATGCTCAGTGAACTCATTCATTTTTAACCTTGATCACGATTCAATGTTAGTTTTACTACAGCACTGTGTAATATTAATTGAGCTCTACAGAAAACGTATGGGACACCCAGAGGAGGTATCACAATCAGTAGGTGAACACTGAAAAGTAACAGGAACATAATAAAACACGTTTGGAGCACTTCTGTCTGGAGATACTTACCCAAGATGTAAGTGCATATCTCCAGACTGTTATTTATTACCAGTTTAGACAGCAGTTGCCCATGCATGGTGTCCATCAGAGCTGATGACTAGAGGCTGGGCAGCATGGGCAGAGGTAAGTCCTGGAGTCTGGGACACCACACCAGGGCAGGCAGTAACTGCCCATCACTACCTTCTTGCTTTACAGAGGTGGCTCCAAGACACGGGCCAGCACAAAGACACACCTCCTACCAAAGCAGGGCAAGGTAGGAAAGGGTAGCTCTGTCGCTGGTGGGAATAAAGGAGGATGAGGACAAGTTTTCAGAGAAAAGGAGCAAAACAAGGGAATGGGGAGATGCGGATGTGCGTGACGGGACAACGGGAAAGCAGCAAAAGGAAGCACACCACTTCCTGCACATGTGCTGGCACTCACCCAGTGTTTTCTGACAGCAGGCTCGGGGCTCTGTTCACAAAGCACAATCAAGCTATCATAAGAAAACATTCAGATGAGCCTTCGGACAAACTAAATAAATCTCACTGACCACACAATTCTCAACCCAACCCAACAGAATGGAAACCTGTACTGTTTTTAAATAAACACACAAGAGCCTCAAGAATAGTCTAAAGACGACGGGCAGGACTGCCAAGAAAATTCACAAAATTGTCTTTTAAGGTATGCAACATTATTCCAAAGGATAAAAGCATTATAATACTCTCTTCCAGAAACATTAAAACACTTGAGTCTTCTAAAAAGTATTTTTTAATTCAGAAAATCATTTTAAACTAACATCTTGAAACTAAAGTTGAAATCAAGCAATACAATTTCACCATTTTATTGATAATGGTCTTCAAGAAGCAATTGCCAGAAGAAAATGCAACGTATTTTGAAGGTTTTCTGCCATGTATCTGGAGTAGTTTTCTTGGCCTTTATATAGAGACTTCTGTCTTCACAGTATCTTACACTCACCACTTAATCCTCAATCTTCTCCTATTTGGCAGGTAAACATTATCCACATCTAAGCATCCGTTTGGCTTACTACACCACTATCTTTGTGTTGACTGAAGATTGATTTGATACCAGATTGAAATCTTTATCAGGAAAAAAAGTTTCAGTCATCCTATATTGTCATGACGGCAGTAAACTACACTACTAAAAATGCCATCTGGGCAACTTAATTCTTGCTTTCCTTGTAAAAGAGCAAGAAGATGCTATCTCATTTCCTAATAAACATCAAATGCCTAATGAAAGCATCAAATGTTTTCTATTAGGAATGCAGTCCTATGAACTTCAGCACCTTGAAGGCTTTACTTAATCAGTTTTTGTCCAATGAGTATCATTCTAGCTGCTAAAATGCAAAGTAGGATTAAAGGCATGAAAATAAATCAACATGGTCAAAACCCAACTGTATGTTAGAGTAACCTCATATCTGACTAGGCACCTGCTCTATAAAAACAAAAAACAAACCAAAATAAATTTTAAAAAGTTTAGTAAGATTTCCTTAGGCTTCTTTGCTGGCTATCAATTTTTTGCTTGTTTACACTGTTGAGGATACATTAACAGGTAAAAGCTCTTTCTGTACAAAATATTATCAACATATCTACCTTGGTGCTACAAGTTACAAAGAAATTAAGCACATAATAACACAAAAATATGTGGTGAAAAATCTAATTCCTTTCCTACATAAATGTGAATCCGGTTAATGTATTTTTAAGAAATTTTGTATTACATAAATGGTCAGAGAAGTTATCAAATTATCTGGAAAAAAATTGGAAATGTTTAAAGATCAATGAATTACACGGTCGTTTTCACTTTTTAAATGTAAGACAGATTTTCACATTCAACAATTTGAAGGCGGAATGGTGACAGATACTGAAATGGAAAGAACTTAGGAATCACCGCACTTTGAAAATCAGTAATGTCATACAGTACGCATCATAACAAAGTCAGTCTCATTTTGGTAATAACTTTTCAATAAGTGAAGAAAAACAATAATGACTTTACATAAGACGGTTTGGGTCTTTTAAGTCCCCCACTGCCCCTTGAAGAGCAGAAAATGACTTTTCTTTTTTGTAAAGCTTCAAAGTTTAGGTATCTTGTACCACTCAGTGTTTGGATTGCAAAAATTCAAAGGGGAGGAGGGAAGAGGAGGGACATCTTCAACAGCTTAATTAAAGCCAAAATGTCCATCTTTCTCTTACCAGATACAATGAAGCAAGTCGTTTTCTGATGCCTTGGTGTAAAACATCCACACCTCTGTTTTGAAGAATCTCTCACACTGTTCCTAAGTTTTGAGGTCACAAAATACAGTCCAAACGCTGAAGCAGACACAGTCCCCACACAACAATTTTCCTGAATTGTCCTTATAGGGAATCAGGATTCATTAAAAGAAAAATCAGTGCTACAGACTGTTTCTTCAGTTGAGAGTTACACAAGCTATTTGTTTTCTGTGACCTCCATCAGCCCATCATGTAGGAATAACACTGTTAAACATTTGGTAGGGACAATGAGTAAAGAAAACTTTTCATTTTTGGCAAAACAAAAGAACAACATGGTAGCTATCCCCATAAACACATCTTTTGAATCAAAATTACACAAGTATCTAGCTTTCAAATGTGTTAAGTGCATCTGGAAAAAAAAGATGAGCATGTCTTCAGTCTCAGGCTTATAGCTTCTTCCATCAGGGACCTATTTGTGCAGAGCAAGATCTCCCCGTGTGCCAGGAAGTTTTGAAGCAGTTAACATCTACTGCTCCTTTAAGGAAGAACAAAGGACCCCACACAACCCCCAAAATTCACATTACTTTTACAAAATCCACCAGTTTTATCTAGCCCAGGTGCTGTAAAATGCTGTATTAACTTCTTTCTTTTCAGTAAGATTAGCACTTAACTCTCACCCCTCGTCTAAAGCAAACAATAACTAGGAGCTTTGTATAATATCTACATGAACACAACGTCTCAAGGACATTTCAGTATATGTCTTAAGTTAAATGCTCTTAAAACACTGCCTGACACCTCTCGGTAACACATCCCACTGAGCAGGTGTCCATGTCCACTGAGTAACTGTCCATGACAAAGAAAGACGGAGCCATCCCAGCTGACCAGCCTAGGGAGCCATGATTAAACACTATGAAAGCTCCAACCAAGCCTAGCTTCCTTCGGATCTCTGCTGTACTACCATCTACATGCAGTCCTCATCACTGTCAGTGAAGTCCTCAAGCCATGAGCAACATAACTTTATTTCACACGAGGTTCAAATAAATCAGAATCCAGGCGAAGTCCTACCCAGTAGATAGGTGAGAAAACATCTCTCCACTCCACTATGAGATCTGGGGTCAGAGATTCGCTTTGTCAAGCACTGACTTTCAGACCAAATGAACCAAGTCCTCTTGTTTTCAATCCCTCCCACAATAAAAATCTTTACCCTTCTTCAGCTTGCAGACAGAAAGATCTGAGAGTGATGGGTTCCCTGCTGGTTTTCTCGAGCTACAGATCCAAACACTACACAGGAGACAGACATAATTCAACATCACTCATTATCACTGGGCAAGTCTTTAAAAGAAAGGGAAAAAACCAACTTTTACTATCCCAGTGCTAACACAAAAAATTGTTAACATGCAGTTTTCTGAAAGGATAACTGAACAACCCTTCCACCAAAACATTTCTACAGATGAAGTGAAAGGCTTGTGTTGCACATGTGGAGGCCATGGATCCATACTTAGCTAATGCCTAATGAGAGCCAGAACTGAGTATCTGAAATTACTGCCTTTTTTTTAAATATATTAAAATATTCATAAGGGATGCATGTTACATTAGTATTTTATTGTAGTGTGTTGGTTACCAAGAGCTGTTCTCAATTTTCTCCTAAGATAGTTTAGAGTTTGTGAAACAACATGAAGGAAATTGATTGTAGGTGGGCTCAAGAGTAGAAGACCCTGATTAACGTTTTCTAGGGAGCTTGAAGAAAAGTATGCAATTTTGGAGGAACAGTAGGACTAGTAGTTCAAACCTTGTGAAATAATTTGCCCAAAAGACTCCTAAATTACTGCAATTACATGACAAGATATTGTCACATCTCATGAAAACCTATGTCCTGCTATTAGTCCTCCCTGCCAATGGCCATGGCAGAAATCATTTTGGAAGCTACTGGCTGCACTAGGTTAAATCAAGTTTTGATAGAGGCAGTCCCTTCCTGCATGTGATAACCAGCCTCCTTCAATTCCTTAAGCCAAATAATATTATGTAAATGTCAACATGACAGGCAATAGCATTAGCAGGGTACTGGAGATGCAAAAAGTTATTTAGTGGCCACGGACGCTAGCAGGCAGGAAGAGCTTACAGGGATGAGAGACATTACATTCTGACCAGAAAAGCATCATCCAGAACTGACAGCATCCAAGTTTTCAACACATCTCATCCCATACAGCTAAGCACCGATGTTAGAAGAAAAACAACATGCTAAGAACTTTGGAGCTAATCAGTTGAGGAAGTATGTTACGCTTCATTAGGTGAAACCTTGTTTTTACAGCAGTTCCAACACAGATGTTCAAGAACATCACTACTACATCATTGTACTGTTTCCTTACATGACTGCTGCCACAACAGCTATCGATTAAGTAGCATGTGCAACATTTAATGAGTGAAACACTATTAAGGTACTTAACATTTTAAAAGCGTACAGTTTCAGGCATAACAGTACATATCTCTAAATAACTCCAATATGATGGAGTTATCATGGAAAGCCAGCAGGTAGAGTCCTGAAAGGCTCACTGGCAGCAACTACACCATTTTGCCACAAGAACCACAAAAGTAATTTCTTCCAGTTCCCACTACCTTTCTATCAGAATGCTCACTCCTTAATCTGGGGAAGAAAATACAATTTAGCACGCCGCACTTAGCGGTGGTGGTAGGGAAATGCCAGTCCTTATTTTAACACACAAGAATCTACTGAAGTATTTAAACAAGCATTGTTTAGCTTTCAGAGGCTTTCCATATGGATGTGAACAAAGTAAAACCTGCTACAACTAAATGACATTTCAACTGCCAAGACAGATCCAGCCCAACTGTGCTGATGCGTTAATATTCTCCAAATCCCAAAACTATTTCTATATCAGACTTCCAACCTTGTTGTCTTGGACAACCTGAATAGTTAGCCACTACAGGTCCCATTTTCTTCCCAAGGAAATCATATTTCTCATCGTCACCGCTTCTTGTTTTCACTTCTGTGTGTATCGATATGTGCATATACATAGACATATACAGGGGGACAAGGGAGGAAGAGGAAGAGAGAGAGAATATACACAACTCCCTCTAGATATAAAAGTGCATTTAACCAAGAATCAAGGTAGATACCATGGGAAATGTCAATGCTCATGGCCATACTTTTATATACATGGGAAAAGGATGTTGTAAAGCAAGTTCAACAATAAGTAATGCAAAGGCAACTTCTCATCAACAAACAAGACACAGAAGCCCAACAGCATGTGTTTGCTCACAGTATTACAAGGTTCATCTCTAACACCACCCGCACCCCTCAAAAATAATAAATAAATCCAGCTTATGATTTCACACCACTGCCCAGATAATAACCTGACAGAGAATTCAGACCAAGGTAACTCAAAACAGAAATCCCCATTCCACTGGGCATTAGTGCTGCAGTTAGGAGCTATAACTCTGCAAGGTATCTGCTGAATGGCATTATCATCGGTATTACTCAGTAGAGTTTCTAAAGCCCAGGCTAACACTAGCAACGTCTGTTGTCCATATAACTTCTTCAATGTGTCCTCAAAGAAACAATGAATTCAGGCCAGCTTCAAAAAGTCTTTTCCATAGCACAGCAAGAGGAACAATAAAAACAGGAGTGGTTAGATATTTGAGGTGAAAGACAGTCATGCCTTCTCACAAGCTGTCTCTGGCATCTAACAACTTGAGATCATGCACTACGTTCAGATGCAAAAGACAGCAAATAATTTAAACAAAACTAAAATCCTCAACAGTTTAAGAATATCAAATTTAGAAAATAAAGCTCATGGCTTTTAGATCAATCTACACAAGACAGACTTAGGGTGAATTTCTCCCCTTTCCAGGGCTTGTAACATCATATGGCAGGATTCTGCAAGCCAAAGCTAATATTTCAGCAACACAGCGCTTGCAACCTTTATATCTAAGTGTGGCTTGTTCTTTTAAAGTAGCCAAGAACCAAACTCACACCCTGTTTAAACAGGCAGAAAAAGTGCTCTGTGCCAAGGAGGAAGTTATAAACTTAAAGTAGGTTTTGTACATGGGAAACAAGTTGGGAAGCAGGGAGAGAGATCCACTGCAATCAGTTCTCTAACAAGCACAAGAAAACGCGCAGTGTAATGTGCAGTCGGAGCTGGAGGCAGGAGGCTGCGGTTCCACAGCTCACTCAGCTGAAGGACCCCCTGATGGGGGCTGGACCAGTCAATTCTTTCCATTCCTGCTTCTTCTCTGAAGATTATAAACCCTTGGGACAGCATTCCCCTTTACTCTCAACACAGCCCCAAAGCAAAACAGCCCTGTTTGAGGAAAAGATGAATCACTGAAGCACTTGGTGGTACCTGTATTTCACTGAGTGCCAAAATGTCTTCATAACTAAATTATATTTGCAAACCTAAATTATAGCTGGAGAAAAAAAAAAAAGTTCATCAAGATTAATACTACCCAAACACTTCAGATCAAAAACACAGTGATGATAAGACATACAGGATCAGCAGCACAAAGTCCATCCGGAGGTCGGTCACTAGTGGTGTGCCCCAGGTGTCAATACTGGGTCCAATATTCTTCTGTCATCTTCATTAATGACCTGGATGATTGCACAGAGTGCATCTGCAGCAAGTTTGCAATGATACAAAACTGGGAGGAGTGGTTGATACACCAGAGGTTTGTGCTGACATCCAGAGGAACTTACTGTCTGGAGGAAGGGGCTGACAGGAATCTCGAAGTTCAGCAAAGGGAAAGGCAAAGTCCTGCCCCTGGGGAGGAATAACTCCAGGCACCAGCACATGCTGGGGCTGACTGGCAGGAAAGAATCTCTGCAGAAAAGATGCTGAGGGTCCTGGTGTACACCAAGTTGACCGTCAGCTGGCAATGAATCCTTGCAGCAAAGCTGGCCAACAGCCCCCAGGGCTGCATTAGGCAGAGTGTTACCAGTAGGTCAAGGGGCACTGGTGGGACACATCTGAGGTACTGTGTCCAGTGCTGGGCTCCCCAGTACAAGACAGACCTGGACTTACTGGAGAGAGAGAGTTCACAGACAGGCCATGAAGATGACTGGGGGCATATGTCATATGAAAGCTGGGGCTGTTCAGCCAAGAGAACAGAAATCTCAGGGGGACCTTATCCATGTGCTTAAATACTTAAGCAGGGAGGGGCAGAGGTATCAAGGAGGAAGAACTAGACTCTTCTCAGTGGTGCCCAATGACAGGATTAGAGGAAATAGGCTCAGGAAATTCAATTTAAACATAAGACAAAATACCTTTTTGGTTTGGTAGTCTCTTTGGGGGGATTTTTGGTGTTGTTTTTTTTTTTTAATGCTGTGAGAGTGGACATACTCTGGACCAGGCTGTCCAGAGAAGCGGTGGAGCCTCCATCCTTGCCGATGATCAAAACCCAAATGTGCAAAGCCCTAAGCCACCTATTCTACTTGACTCTGCTTTGAGCAGGGAGATTGGACCAGAGACCCCTAGACATCCCCTCCAACCTCAGCTATTCAGTGATTCGATGACTGGAAAAGATGGCTAAATAGAACACAGTAAAGGAAAAAAACAATCAAAAAATACTGAACCTTAATTCAAGTCACACAAAATATTATTGTTCAATTTTTATTTTTTTCCAAAGGGGCCAAGATCCCGAAAGTTCTGCTACATACTAAAGAAAAACTATGGTGATTTAAGTAATGCAAGTTTGGTTTGCATAAAATAGAGGCTTTCAGAAACAAACAACCATAGTGTGAAATTTCATCAAAGGAGACTTTTTGTGTTTCAAAAGCAGTTATTTTCATTCTGCATTCATCTTTTTGTTAGTTATTGAAAACGTTAAAAGCAATTATGCAGAGCACTATATAATTCTCAAAGGATTCAGCCTAAATACTTTTTCAAATGCAAACAAGACACTAGTCACAATAGGTAGAAAATCTTTGGTTAACAGCCACAGACTATATTTATTTTAGCCGCTCTCACTGAATGTCAAAAATGCAACAAAAAATTAACACGGGTAAGCCAGTCCGAAAATATTTTGTTTCACAAACTGTGCTTAGATTTGCAACTGCAGTTCAATATGCTAAGCAAACATGAAAATACAAAACTGTCAAAGGACAGAAAGGAAACAAAGCCACGGACTGAATAACACTGAACTGCAATGTCAAGAGGACTTGAAAAGAGAGGCCTAGAGAATTCATTTTGTTCAACAGATGGGGAAACACGGCAGAGAGATATACAAATTAAAAAGCATCTTAGTACGCTGACCATGATCTCCTCTGTTTAAAACTGCATTTAAATCAAGAATATTGAGGAATACTATTGCAGCCACCACCACCCAAGTCAGTAAATTCTCTTGAATAATAATATAACCAGAATAAAATCTAGATGAGCTGCAGAAGATATTTCCTCTGCAAAATATTGCAAAGAATGGTATTTTCTAAAGTATTTCATTGAAAACCAAGAATTTACATGTGCCACAGATATACATACATATCAGAAAACAGTCCATAATAATAAAAGTTTAATGAGCTGAACAGTGGCAATTTGGAGGGATCTGGAAAGGTGATAATCCACTAAAAGTAAGCTCAATTTCTGTTTATTTAAAATAATTACTTTAAACTTCCCGATTTATTTTATTTTTACATATCACAATCATAGTATCAGGTACCAGCAGGAAATACTGCACACTTTGTCAAAAGCTTTCTCTGCCTCAGAAGAAAGATGTTTATACCATTCTCAGAGTCTCCAAAAAGCTACTTAAAAACTGCAATTTGTTTCCAACACCTCCTCCATACTTTATCGTAAGAATATATTCAAGGGGACTGAAAAAAAGAAATAATTTTAAAATCCTTCTTTCTGTAGGAAGACTGTGAGCCACAGTGCTGCCTATTAGAGAGCATTAATGTACCCACACAGACACAGAGCTTGTGGTATGTGTGCACAGAGCCCTGAGCCATAGAACACCAACTAGATTATGTTGGTTGGTAGCATAACAAAAAAGATATTTTTTCTTCATAGTAAGTCATTTCAGTTAGTTTAGCTTAAAAGTCTAAGACACTTTTTCTACAAATAATCTTTCTTGAGTTTTTATTCTTAGAGTTGAAGGGTCCTGGAAACCACATCCCACTCCTTTGGTGGGTGGAAGAGAAGATTCCACGTGAAAAATAGCCTTGCCAGATTTCCACTAGGGACTCAGCACAGTCCCTATACCATTTCTGCAATGGACAACCTTTCAGTAAGATTTTTAGGCAACTGGCTAAATTAGCTATATGATCACTCCAACCCAACTGAAACTTGCCCATTGCACTGCCGCCTTTTAAAGAAGTGGAGCCCAGGCTGTTCTCTCTTCTTTACTCCTCTGCTCCCCTCCAAGGCCATCTGGCAATGAAAGCCTATCCTCAAGGCCTCCTTTCTTAGGCTTTACTTTGGAAGTATGAGGAGGAACAGAAATACTACCCCAGACTTAAAGATATGCCAATTAGCTTTTAAAATAGACTTCCAAATTCTGTTTTGGAGAGCAATTGCTGATCACATCACGCTGGCTCTGGTAGCCAGCTGTTGTTTTAAATGATAGCTATAAATATATGAAATACTCTCCCGATATTACTTTTCTATGTAAGAAATTGTAGCTGTTAGAAGGAGGCTATGTAATTAAGTCCCAAAGGGGAGAGAGGTTTGCACAGCCACAAAGGAGAGATCCGCGAACAGAGGAGTATGTAACACAGAACAGTCTTTGTTAAGACCTGCTCCATGTTACACAAGAGTTCACAAACTCTTGATCCAAAGTGTTTTTAAAATGACTATCTCTTTTACTTCTCCTTTGAAGGGCAAGAGCAATACAGAACTTATTTTCAAATGCAAGAATTTCAAGTGCAAGAATCGTACTCAATCTTTGCTTGATTTTGCAAGGTCTGACAATTTTTCTCCAGAACTCAAAAAGTGTAACGTTCAGATCTACAGAAAGTCAAACTTAAGTGCTCACTTGGTTCCTACTTGCCTTTCTAGTTGATGTTGACTAACAATTCATGCTGGTTTTTTGGAAAGTTTCTTTTTCATGGAACTGAGTTGGTGATGAAAGAAAAGACAGAAGGCAGAGATGGGGCCTGATGAGCAACACCATTAAATGCGCTTGATGAACAAATCACTAAACAGACTTTATAGACATTTCACTTCCTGTCCCCTACAATTTTCACTGGCAAAACCTTCCAAAACGTAGCATTGTTATACTCCTGAACTGTGAGTCACAAGTACTAAAATTTTCATTAATAGATACCAAACACACAGCAGCTTTAGGACAATCATGTTAACTCAAACACGGCAAGGGCAGTGCATGGTTTTAAGCACGTGAGAGGGTGCAGGAAAACAGAAGGTGAATTTTTGACCTCCCATCCCACACAGAGGCAATGGCCACTTTGCAAAGACACAGACAGAGAGCCAGAGAAGTGACCCAAAGATCAACAGCCTTCCACAACTACCAACTGAATCACCCTCTCCGAGGGATCTCTTCTTGAGATTCACAATTATTACTGAAAATGCTGAGGTTTCTTCAATAAAAAGAGTATTTTAAGCTGTAAACAAAGATATTAAATCCCATGAACTATTAATGAAGAAATATAAAAGACAATGAGCTTACATAAACAAACAAAACCTGCTCAGTTTAGGGTTACATTATCTTTACAAGCAAGCTTAGCTTAAAACAATTTGGATCGATACATGAAATAAGGTATCTTGTTGAAATATAGTTTTAAAAAATATATTTATTTAATATGAGACATTACAATGGTATCTTCAGGTTATAAAAGGGTTCCTTTATCTCCAAATATCCATATAATGTTTAAAATACATTCTGAATTTTGATTTCTTACAGTGTTTGATACAAAAAACAAACCAGAAGGTTGCCCTGAAGATAAATGAAACATCTGGTGAAACATGTAATAAGCTTCAGGCTCACATCTGCTACTGAAGTTAGTATTCCCGCACCATAGCTACAAGCTCCACGCAAAGCTCTATAAGAATAACTGAGAACAGGGAGGATTATAGGGAACACATTCCTCAATCTAAATTGATATTTCCTCTTCCATCTGAATCAACATTGTGCTTCCATATGTATGCATTAATGTCCAGTGCTAACCCTCAGTGGAAAATAATTTCTAAAAGCAAAGTTATGTCATCTAAAACCTATCCTATTATTTTATATCATAGGGGGGTTTAGGAAGTTTTATGCATATGCAACCATTTATCTAGGCATATCTGTATACACATATATATATAGTTTTCACTAGTCTTAGACCACAAGCAAACTTACAACAATTCATACATACACTATTACATTTGACAAAATTAACTTGTAAAAAACAAGAGGAGGCAGTAAAAGCAATAGTTACTGTAATTACATGAAAGTGAAGGCTCAAGTATTTTCAAGCAGTAACTGATAAAACCAAATATAAGATATTTCCTAGGGAATAAACTATGCGTAACTCGCATTCCCGTTTCTATAAGGTTGCTCAATATTTATCTTTTTTTACTCATTCACTCTTAAACTTTCAATTTCTTCCATAAACAACGACAGCAAAATGTTTACATTTAATGCCAACATAAATTGCTTTGTATTTGTGACATTTTAAAAAGACCCTTTTGTGCCACAGAGAGTTTAGAAAAAGGCAGATATCTGTACAGCAGGGAAAAAAAACCCACTTACATTTTGCAACAGCTGTGAAAGATCAGTCCTCCAGAGTAACCGAAATCAACGGCAAACCGAGAAGTGTTTAGGAAATAAAATGTTTCCATCACCTCATACTATCATTCACTTCCATTAGTACTGATGAAAGAGAGACTGGATTTTACACAGTGTTATAAATGGTAGGAACATTACTGACAGTGGAAACAGAGCTTGGTCACTAAACAATTCTAACATCAAACCTGGGACAAAAATCAGAAGAATAAATACCCTAGTGGGCATTTGGTTAGTCAAACCTAGAAGATGAAGAAGTGATATCCAGACCCAAACTTATTTTTCCTGGATAAAAATTTCATAGTAGAACTGAAAGCGATTAAAACATTTAATGCCATCACAGGAACACTGAAACTTTTCCACTGAATAGACCACACGTTAACACAAACTGCGTTGCAAAGAACTCTCTCAGTACGGGGCCCTTTTCTCCCACTTACCTTTGCATAATAGCCTCTATTATAATAATCAAAAAAAGTTTTACATGTACTTAATGCAAGACATGAGACAAAAACAGGGAACAGATTAATGTAATGTGGTCAACTAAGGAAAACAGAGATTAAGAACTGGCCATGGAAAATGTGGTTAAGCCAGTAGTGTCATGATATAAATCATGCACGATACCAAGAATCTATCACACAGGAATAGAATTGCGATACCAAGCATATCAAATTATTAGGTGTTGATATTAGGCTTGCGTCCTGCTCCTGGACACCCTGCAGAAAAGTGATGAAAGATTCCAGGAGAAGAATGGATAAGGAAAGGGACCACCTCTGACATAATGAAAACCGAGAGGCGGGGGAGGCACTTGCCTTTGTTCGGTTTTAAGAAAAAGCAAGCAAGCTGCAACTTCTGTTCCAAATAACTCTTGCAAATAGTCCACCTTGCAAAGTAACTTCAAAATGCTTTGAAGACAAGTGTGAAACAAAAACTTTCCGTAACTCAAATCAGCTGGGGGGGAGTGCAGACAAAACCCAAACAAACAAACAGAAAAACGAAGACAAAAAAACCCCAATCAAACCAGTAGGAATGACCAAAACATTATTCAGACATGGATAATGCTAGGAAATTTGTATGCTAGGGTCTATAAATCATTATCTGTTTACACTGCCTTGTCCACATGCAGCAGTTTTGAGGAATCTAAAGCAAAGTATCATTTAAAGGTAAATACCCAGCTAACCTGTCTTTCTGAGCTCAAATTTAGTTCTCCCCTTAATGAGAAACACGACAGTTGCTCGGTTTTTCTACATCATTTGACAAATAAGCCCACAGCTGTGATACAGATAATATTTTGCTCGGGCTTATTTCAGAATAACTGCAGCTGACGTTATCTAGATATTGAGCTAAGAGTAGAACAAGTCACCCCAATAATGATTAGAGCTCTTGATCATTTTATAATAAAAATAAACTCTCCACTGTGTTAACAAAGTAAATAAGATGGGAACAAAACTGATATTGTTTCCTGTTACACTCAATCCTTGAGCCCGAATTGCTGCTGAAATGGGTGGTCCCTACTCATTCCTCCTCTTCCTCCAGCTACGTGAGCTGCATCAACTTGTTGGATTCACTCTCGAGCGGATCAACAAACTCATCTGACTCACTTTGCCGTCACGCAATCGCTAGATCCTACGCAAGGGAGGAGGCAGGAACATGCAGCCAAGCGCAGAGGAGCAGCCGGGACCCCTCCCGTCCCTTGGCTGGGAGATTGGATTACACGTGTTATGAAAGTTCACCTGCAGACAACAAATCACTCCTTCTAGAATGAACGGTATCATAACGAGAAACACCCAATCAATATTTTTTTTGTTGTTATACATCATTCAAAAAACCTGTCCTACTAAAATAACAAAGAAGGGGTAAATTACATGTTACAGTTAATTTCCCATTCTTGAAGCCATCCAACTTAATCAATACAGTGCTGCTTCCAGGACACAATATAAATGGTTCTGTTACCTACGATTTGCTTTGCCAGGGAGTGAGCTCTGAATGACAGATCCTTGAATTACAAAATTTAACAGCCAAGAGACTGCTGTAAGAACATATTTAAATTAAACACTACCTACAAAGGTCTCCCTGTAACAACGATCATTTGCTTCAGAAACGGCAGTCCAATGAAGTGGTCTGCTCCTAGTAATGCGCGTCCTAATAAAAGCTGTAACTAATTTGGAGAAACCTAAGAAAAAAAACTTAAATAGCATTAAAATGATTTAAAGTCATCCAGAACTTAGAAAATTTATCAAATAATACACATGTACAGCCTTTGTTTTTCACATGTAAGAAACTGAAAAAAGATTGTAAAACTCAAAGCAAGAGCCCTGTGACATTAACTGGAAACTTTAATTCACTGTAGTTTAGAATGTGAGGGAGGACAAATCCCTACTCAGAGTGCTCTATGTATGGATACAGGATTTATGCAGTGAATGACTAAAAAGGAGTGTCAGAATTCCAAAAGAATAAATCTTTTCTTAAAAAAGTCTTCTGTGCAAAAAGCTGTGTAAAGGTTGGGCATTTGCTTTGTCAACTAAAATAGGTGTTTTAGGGGTAGTGTGTATCAATAGAGAAAGTACTCTAATGATAAAGGAAAGCTCTAAACCAGTTTGAAACTGTTTGAAACCGTTTGAAACTATTGCACGTGTTTGAAACACGTGCAATAGAAGACTGCATTAATACTCAAGGTCTCCTGGCTGCTTGGAGTTAGAATTACTGATTTGAGTATTTTTATGTAAAATTAAATCATTAGGAAAGAGTTCCTCTGAAAAGTTATACAGCCAAGTAGAATTACAGGATTTGGAAATGTTGACATATCTTGCTTTAAGTCATTGTGTGTTCTTCTCCCCATCCTGCAGTGCATGCAAACCACTCCCCCCATATACACAGCTTTGTGGTGCTGTCGGCAGGTCGAGTAGGAACAAATAATGCAGAGGAAATAATGGTACACATTGTATTTCACTCTATGCCCAATTAACATCTACATGAAATAAGTCAAGAGAGGAACCATCAAAGCAAATGTCCTCCCCTCTGCCGAACTCTGTATGGACGAGATGAACCACAAAGAATATTACTCAAACTCTAACTGTGAATTGCATTTCTTGTGAGAAAGAAAGAGAATGGAGATTTCCATTCTTGGGAGACTGGTAAAATAGTAGAACAATTAAAAAGATTTAAGAATATATTTAATTTTGCAACAAATGCAGGATCAAGTCCCCAAACTGAGTTTGATCCTTCAGATTAGATCACGACTGCATGAGTTTTCTCATAGCACCAGCTACACCTCCATGTCCTTTCTAAAGAAGTGACATCTTCGAGCATCTTCCTGTGAAATGAACGCTACTTCAACAGCTCAGGCTTTATAACCAACAGTCTGAATCACCTTTTCCACATTTCTCAAAACCTCTCCATTTCCTCTCCAAATAGGACAGCTGATGAAAACTAGCCAGTATATTCTCTTCTTCTCAGTTTGCCTTCCTCCTTAGTTGACAATTCCTTGTGGCTCACTTTCTTGTCAATCCAAGCAAATGAAAAATCCCACCTTTGAATACACCTGCTTTTATTGATACTTAAAGCTCACTAAATCTACTGCTTACAGTTCATACATGGGGATCCTCTCAAGTTCTATCCTGGACCCATCTTTTAGAGAAGTCATTGACAACTTAAAACCCCACCATTCCTATGTACAGGAACAACAAATGGACAATTAAATCATCCAGTCTCTTGATGATATTTTCTTGATTATAAGTCTGACGTTTGCTTTCTGTTGGCTTTGATTAGTGTACTAATAATTTCTTCATATCAATTCACAAAGCTGATGCAGACGGTTCTCCTATGTAACTACTTTAATATGTTCTAATAGAGTATTAAGATGACTGGAGTGAAAGGGAAGAGGTGTTATTAATTGTATATTAATATTAATAAAATGTAAGCTGATCTCTCCACTTTTAAGACCTTTGTCTGTCTTTCAATTTTCTGCATGTAAATTCTCATTCATGACTGACAGAAAGGCTCATTTCCTTTTTACTGTTCCCACACTCCCATTCCCATTACCTTTTTGTGGTATTTCAACTAAACTTAGGAAGAAAAGCTTATGAAAAGTTGTCCAAAACCAGCTGTAAATCCTTCTCATTATTCTTTGAGAAACCACTCCCCTATCAGGATGCTTAAGAAAGCTGGATAAAAGGCTATTAATTTATCAGGTCTATTTTTATACCCATGCTCAAGTTGGTAACACTTCCAAGCCGGGAAACATGGCAGTTGGGGCACTGCACAAATGCAGCATGACCA